>NC_143482.1:41601525-41761168 GCF_027475165.1 Benincasa hispida | reverse complement strand
GAAAATTCCTGACTTATCTAAAAGTTGTTCCAAACATGTCGAAGCCCATCACACTTTATTGTGATAATAGTGGTGTTGTGGCTAATTCCCGTGAGCCTAGGAATTATAGGCACAACAAGCACCTAGAGCGAAAGTATCATCTCATCTGAGAGATTGTGCATTAAGAGGACATGATTGTCACGAAGATAGCTTCGTAGCACAACATTGCTGATCTGTTTATGAAGGCCCTCATAGCTACAGTGTTTGAGGGTCACCTGTAGAGTATGGGTCTATGGGAAGACCACAGCTGGACTAGGGCAAATGGGAGATCTTGTACTGGGCATGTTATGCCTTAGTTTATTGTTTTATGTAATTGTATTTTCTTATCTTGTACACCCTAATAGCTTTAAGACAAGTGGAGATTGTTGGGGTTGATGTCCTAAATCTCATAGGGTTCTATAGTTTGTAAATCTTGTATGAACAAACTTGTAAGTGATTAATAATATTTGATATTTTATCATGAAATATGTGATATTTTAGTGGCATTAACCACAAACCAATAAACTAGCATCCAAGGTTATCGTTGTAACTTAAACATGTATATGGAGACATACAGGTAGATCATGTTTAAGTGATAACCTAGATGGTATGTAGTATATGGATAAGGCTGGGTACCTTATCCTAGTAACACTACGAGTATGGTCTGCTTTGTAGATGCTAAAAATGTTGTAAATGATCTAATCCCGATCATTCATGTATTATACATGCAAACGAGGATATTTTATAAAAAGGAGTTTGTATAAGACCGTGTTGGGGATGATGCCCTAAAGTCTCGGGGATGATATCCTAATGTCTCGTGTCCTGTAGTTTGTAAACAGTTTGTACGAACGTTTGTGATGTATAATATATGATATTTACTTCACTTTTTGACTTTGCACATTTAGATGTTTTATTTTCTTTACCACAAACCAATAAACTAAAATCCCTGGTTATCTTTATGTAACTTAAGCATGTATGTGGTGACATATAAGTGGATTCTGTCTTAAGTGATCACCAAAATGGTCTGTAGTATATGGATATAGGAGGGAAACCATATCCTGGTAACGCTACGGATGCGGCCCGCATTGTGGAATAGTTACAAGTGTTGTGACTTGTCACAGATGGTCTGATCTTGATCATTCGTGTAAGGGACATGTGAGTGGGGGCATCCTATACAAAGAGTTTGTATAAGACCTGACCACAATGTATTAACGTCTCATTATATAACACTGTTCATGACAGAGACTTCACTTCACTAGGATGACCATACATAACATGACCTCAATCCTGAGTGAGTTGGGAACTCCTACCATTGAAAGTGGTCCTTTGATTTGCATGGGTGCAAGTGGCCAGGTCGCCGACTCAAACCTACCACTTTGGGGATTCGTCTGATGTGGGAGCTGGGAACTCAGCTACACAAGATGGAATTCCCTCCTTCCCCGAGATAGAGGTAAGTAGATAGATAGCACCCTTAAGGGCTGATCCCAGGGCTTGAACGATGTGGTGCCACACACCTTCTCATGGCCTGAGAGGTGTTCACACATAGTTGGACTATGATGTATTGTTCATTAGAGGGATCCGTGATACTTAAGGAGTGAGATGTAACTACAGGGGTAAAATGGTAAATTGGCTCATCTGTACTTACGAGCATCTGTGAAGGGTTATCGTACTCATGATTGGTTACGTTCGATGGACACAAAAATATATCTGTGGTAAGAAGAGTTCAGATGTCGGTCTTTAGTGGAATGCCTAACAGTTAATGGATGGTGGATCTTGTGGCTAAAGAGTTTAGTGAGTTATTCACGTACCGTTAGAGCTTCGAGCCATAGGTCCATAAGGTTCCCTTGGTAGGTTGGATACAAGTTAAGAATAAGTTTTTGGGTCAGTTTGAAATGTTCAAATTGACAAGAGGGAGTTCGATTATATATGATATAATTGAACTGGTTAATTATATATGATATGATTGACTAAATGTATATCATAAATTTGGAGGAAATTATAACAAACTATAGGCTATGAATATAATATGATTATATTTATTATTTTTTTAATTAGACGGTTATGAGATAATTACCCACCGTTTTCATCAAATTCATGCTTTAGTGGGATGTTCAAGTCAATTTTAGTAACTAAAGAATAAAATGAAAATGGTTTTCATTTTGCAAAATATATGCATATTGCTCACGGTGTGATTAGCATTCGATCACATAGTATTTGAGAGCCTATACGATAGTGCTTACCGTTCACCAAATGATCACACACCCGCACGCCTTTTCTCTAAACGATCGCTTAGCGCTTGAGCTGAACTAAACGATCGTATAGACGATCACCCAGTTTTTACTACACGATCGTGTTCCTCGCACTAAACGATCAAGAACTTAACTATACGATAGTCTTTTCATTCTCCCACTTGCTTGATCTTTTGTACACAACTTTGCCTCCTCAACTCTACCAAATTCGAACAAAGCCCACCCTTTGGATCCTCACTCTAAGAATACTGAGGGCTCTGAGTTGTAGTGTCGTCCCTGCTTCCTGGTGTTCGTGCGAAGCCATTCGTGGTAGACAACGGGATTGTTGCTGGACGATTACTTGCTGATCTAGTGAGAGCGAGAGGTTGTTCGTGGAGAGAGCGAGATTTCAAATGAAGAAAAGTCTTCAACTAGTATGTTCTCTCGATCTCTTGTTTTTTTTTTTTATCCTTTTAGCATGCTAGTAATTTAGTGTTGTAAATGCATATCCATATGTCTGAATGTATATGTGGAAATTCTATCACAATGAATTGGAAAGATTCGCTTCCGCTCATAGGTACTCTTGTATAAGAGTTCCTTTAGACCGGACCACGGAATGTTTAGTCTAATTATATAACACCATTCTTAATAAAGACTTTCATTTCACTAGGATGACCATAGGTAACATGATCTTAATCTTGAGTGAGTTGGGAACTCCTACCTATGAGAACGGTCCTTTGATTTGTATGGGTGAGAGTGGCCAGATCGCCAACTCAACAAACCTACCATTTTGGGGATTCGTTTGATTAGGGAGCTGGGAACTCAGCTACACAAGATGGAATTCACTCGTTTCCCGAAGCAGGGATAAGTAGATAAATTGTTCCCTTAAGGCCTGATTTCAGGTCTTGAATAATGTGGCACCACACCCTCTCCTGGTCTGAGAGGGGTTTAGTCATAGTGGGACTATGATCTATTGTTCATAAGAGGAATTAATGGTACTTAAGAAGTTAGATGTAACTATAAGGGCAAAACGGTATTTTGGCCTAGCTGTACATACGAGCAATTTGTGAAGGGGCATCATACTGTTGATTGGTTATATCAAATGGACACTGAAATATATCTGTAGTGCGAAGAGTGCAACTATCGGTCTTTAGTGGAGTGCCCTACAGTTAATGGACGGTGGATAATGTAATTAAAGAATTCAATTAATTATTCACGTACCGTTGGAGCTTTAAGCTACAGGTGTTGGGGTTGATGCCCTAAATCTCGTAGGGTCTTGTAGTTTGTAAACATATGTATGAACAAACAGTTTTGTGATTTATAATATAAGATATTTTATTCACTTCAGTCTATAAAATATGAGATATTTTAGTTGTATTAACCACAAACCAATAAACTAAGATCCCTGGTTATCGTTGTAACTTAAACATGTATGTGGAGACATACAAGTGGATCGTGCTTTAAGTGATAACCTAAATGGTCTATAGTATATGGATAAATGAGGGAAACCTTATCCTAGTGACGCTACGAGTGTGGCTCGTTTTGTAGGTGTTACAAGTGTTATAAAGTGCTACAAATGGTCTGGTCTTGACCATTCGTGCATTAGACATGCGAGCGGGGATGCTCTATACAAAGAAGTTTGTATAAGACCGGATCACGAAATGTTAAGTCTTGTTATATAATGTCATTCATGACAAACACTTTCATTTCACTAGGATGACCATAAGTAACATGACCTTAATCCTAAGTGAATTGGGAACTTCTGAGTGAATTGGGAACTCCTGCCTGTGAGGGCGGTCCTTTGATTTGCATGGGTGTGAGTGGCCAGATCGCCGACTCAAACCTACCACCTTGGGGATTTGTCTGATTGAAGAGCTGGGAACTCAGCTACACAAGACGGAATTCACTCCTTCCCTGAAGTAGGGGTAAGTAGATAAATCGTCCCCTTAAGGGCTGGTTCCAGGGCTTGAACAATGTGGTGCCACACTTTCTCTTGGCTCGAGAAGGGTTTACTTATAGTAGGACTATGATGAATTTTTCATTAGAGGAATCGGTGGTACTTAAGGAGTTAGATGTAACTACAAGAGCAAAACGGTAAATTGGCCCAACTGTACTTATGAGTGATTTGTGAAGGGTCATCGTACTGTTGATTGGTTATATCCGATGGACACATAAATATATCTGCAATGTGAAGAGTGCAGCTGTCGGTCTTTAGTGGAATACTCAGCAGTTAACGGATGGTGGATATCGTGATTAAAGAGTTTAGTCAGTTATTCACGTACCATTGGAGCTTCAAGGTACAGGTTTATAAGGTCCCCTTGGTAGCTCAATGGATTCATGTTGAGAATCAATTTTTGGGTTAGTTGAAAGTGTTCAAATTAACAAGAGGGAATTTGATTATATATGATATAATTAATTTAGGTTAATTATATATGATATAATTGATTTGATGTATTTGATACATTATTTAATTGGAGGAATTAAAATAAATATGATTTATATTAATGCCATAAAGGAGAAAAAGAACTATGGTTTATATGTTACATATGATGTGATATTAAAACTATAGGTTATAAATATAATATGATAAGTTAGCTATTATATTTATTTATAAGAAATCAATGATTCGGTTTTCTCCAATAACCGATTTAGTGGTTGGTTATGGACAATTTATGGCAACCGGTGGGATAAAGTGAAAATGGTTTTCATTTTGTCAAGAGACATAAAATCCAACGCGCAAGAAGAAAAAGTTACACGATAGCTTTGAGAGAGTAAACGATTGATCGAGTATTTTATAGGATAGTCACTCGCTACTAAACGATCGAGTACCCAAGTCTATATGATAGACTTCCTCCTTCTCCCACTTACTCGATTGTTTCCCCGGTCATCTAGTTCCTCCATCCCTCTTCCCAAATCCATACAGAGCCCACACCTCCTGGATTCTCACACTAAGAATACCAAGGTAGCCTCGTGGTAGTGTCGAGTTTTCATTCGAGGGTCGAGTGTTAAGTTTAACTCGATCGTGATCGAGTATTTATCAGTTCGTGCTGTTTGTTGGATATGTTCGCATTGAGTTCGTGTTGTTGAACGTTTTGCTGATTAATCGAGGGAATACTAGAAGAAAAAGTTCTTCAAAGGTATGTTCACTCGATCTTTTTGTGTTTATTCATTTGAAGTATGCTGTAATTTAGACTTGATGCATAACTGTTCTGTTAGTCAGTAAATGTTCATGTTCTTTTACAATGAGTTTAGAACGATCTACTTCCGCTTATTGGTTCTCTATGTTTAGAGTTCCTTCAACAGGTCCATAAGGTCCCCTTAGTAGCTCAAAAGAATTTAGTTGAGAATCTGTTTTTGGTTTAATTTGAATTGTTTAAATTAATAAGAGGGAATTTAATTATATATGATATAATTAAATTGATTCAATTATATATGATATAATTGACATAATGTATTTGATACATTATAGTTTAATTGGAGGAATAAACATTTGAATGGGATTCAAATTTATTTTCTATGAATGAGATTCATAGTTGTTAAATTTAATATAAATATGATTTATATTAAATGCCATAAAATAGAGGAAAAGAACTATAGTTTAGATTATATATAATGTAATACTAAAACTATAGGTTATAAATATAATATGATAAGTTGGTTATCATATTTATTTATATTATTTATTATTTTAGGTAATTAATCCCATTTTCTCTCTAACAACTTTAGTGGGTGGTTAGTTGGTTTTTATGGTAAAATGGAATAAATAAAATGCGATTTTATTTTTTTCCAAATAACAGCTATACGATTTGTAAGTGATCTACACGAAATCACAGAGACTATACGATAGACTCTTTGTCTACATGATTGAGAAGTTTTTGCTATACGTTAGTTCTTCTTCAATCGTCTTCCTCCTTCAAACTCACAAACTCCCTCCTAACCAAAATAGTTAGAGCCCACCACTCTTGGATTCTCACCCTGAGAATATCGAGGATACCAAGTGGTAGTGTCTTCACACTTTTGGTTCGAGTTTTTTTACTGCAAGAGGAGTTCATGACTGTTTGAGGAGTTTTTGATAGTTCAAGAGATTTACGAAGAAGTGTTCTTCAAAGGTATAATCACTTGATCCCTATTTCTAGTTTAAAAGCATGTTGTAATCTTTTGTTAAAATGCACAATCTGTATGTTTTCTGTAAACTTGTGTTTTCAATCTAAATGGGTTTTTGATGATTCGCTTCCGCTCACAGATCTCTTGTAAATGAGTTCCTTCAATCATATGCAATAATGAATCAAATAATGCATAAAGACTCTACTAAAGCAACAAATGGGATAATTGACTTAGAGTCTAATTTCTCTCACCAGTTGCGGCAATGGTTTTTACCTTTTGTGAAGAATCTTATTTTGAAGATATGTATCTTCATATTCTACACTTTTAAGTTTCTTTTGTAGATCAATTCATATCCTATGGGTTTTACCCCATCAAGAAAATCCACAAATCCAGATTGAGATGAAGTATACAAATTTTATCTCAAGATTCATGACTTTGACATAATACCTTCTTGTCAACACCCTTCAATTCTTGTCATCTAATATGACAACTTTGACTTCCATTAAGTCACTGTGAAGGTTGACTCATTTCATAACTCTCCCGCTACTTTTGAGGTTAATAAGTCTTCATCTTGTCATCTAACATGGCAATATTAACTTCAAATAAGTTTTTGTAAGAGGTTGAGTCATCTTCAACTCTCCCATTACAATGAAGAGCTATCTAGTTGACATTTAGAATTCATTTGACAATCAAATGTAATTAAATGGTTAACAACACTTGTCAATCAAGTGATTTTAATTAGAATCAGTTTATCAACACTATTTAATCTTTTCACAGGTTTGTAGCCTTTCATTATTTAAAATGCACAATCTGTATGTTTTCTGTAAACTTGTGTTTTCAATCTAAATGGGTTTTTGATGATTCGCTTCCGCTCACAGATCTCTTGTAAATGAGTTCCTTCAATCATATGCAATAATGAATCAAATAATGCATAAAGACTCTACTAAAGCAACAAATGGGATAATTGACTTAGAGTCTAATTTCTCTCACCAGTTGCGGCAATGGTTTTTACCTTTTGTGAAGAATCTTATTTTGAAGATATGTATCTTCATATTCTACACTTTTAAGTTTCTTTTGTAGATCAATTCATATCCTATGGGTTTTACCCCATCAAGAAAATCCACAAATCCAGATTAAGATGAAGTATACAAATTTTATCTCAAGATTCATGACTTTGACATAATACCTTCTTGTCAACACCCTTCAATTCTTGTCATCTAATATGACAACTTTGACTTCCATTAAGTCACTGTGAAGGTTGACTCATTTCATAACTCTCCCGCTACTTTTGAGGTTAATAAGTCTTCATCTTGTCATCTAACATGGCAATATTAACTTCAAATAAGTTTTTGTAAGAGGTTGAGTCATCTTCAACTCTCCCATTACAATGAAGAGCTATCTAGTTGACATTTAGAATTCATTTGACAATCAAATGTAATTAAATGGTTAACAACACTTGTCAATCAAGTGATTTTAATTAGAATCAGTTTATCAACACTATTTAATCTTTTCACAGGTTTGTAGCCTTTCATTATTTGAAATTGAACAAAAGGCTATTTTGTAATTCCTAAAGGATAACCTACATTTTTGTGTGTATTTTTGAAAATTTATGTACTTATTGGGCTTGTTTCAATACAAGTATATTAAAATATCCAAATCCTGAAATGTCATAAATTAGTTTTACAACACTTCTATAATCCAAAATTGTTTCTCAAACAATTTTAGAATAAATAATGTTCAAAATGCATTGTCTATTCCATGTCCTAAGTAGAGCTTGGCAACAGTGCGTAACTTTTAAATGATGTGACCATGTCTGACAAAGTACTCATCATTAATTTAACCAAGTCTAACAAGGTCAAATTTCTCTTATTACTTGACAATTTCACCCAAATTGTATCTAATGCTTGAGTTGAGATTTAATCCCATCTTTTTCAATTAGGCGCAATACAATAATCTCTTATACAAACTATTATGATATGATCATAATGTCTTGATAAACATACCTGACTTATTTAAACTTTAGTCTAATTTCTCTTGAACATTGCAAAGAAAAAGAGACCTAAGTTGCATTAGATGAAAATATTTATACACAAAACATTCATCAATCACATGGACGACACATTTATGATGTTAAGATGACTCTTACATTCTTCATACCACTCAAGTTAGAATATGTAAGCTTAACAAGTTCTTTGGTCATTTATCCTTATATAATAAGGTTCAATGACTCTCTTGCATAAAGGGCAAGATCTTTACATAAGTAAAGTCGCTTAACTCTAACCTTTAAAGAGTTACCTGTAATAGTCATTAAAATTGATCATAATCAACTTTAAATGTCAAAGACAAGTATCTTTAAGGAGAAAAGAATTTTTCTTTTCGTTATGGATTCGTAAATCCTTGATCTTTCAGTATAGTAGTTAGACGTATTAATTTTTAACATACAAATTGTACTTATTTAAGGATTGACATATTTTCAAACAACTTCTGAAAATATGCTTTATTATTAAACCATTCATACTTCATGAATCATGTAGTAATAAAGTTTTGAGAAATTGAATTTCTCATATGGTGATAAAAATACTATTTTCAGCATAACATAAGTCATGGTATCTTAATGTCTCCCAATGAGATGGGCTTCCTATTGCCAACATGCAGAAGTTATTCTACTGTTTAAGTATTTTCCAAAAAATATAGTCTAATTGTACTGATGAAAAGCATTGATAGTGAATCCATATTCAACTATCCAAGTGAGAATCTTTATTCTCCACCAAGAATCCACTAAATAAAATTTACTCATTTTCTTATTATTCTTCCTTAATTTTAAAATTCTCATTGTGTGATTTCCCAAGCTAATTCAGATACAGTTATTTCATTAGCTTTAGTCATTATATTTCTTTGGACTAATATAATACTTAACTTTTGAGATCATTTAGCTTCCATTGACTCCAATATACCATATGTTGTTGCCATATTCTTCATCTTCTAATCTAAACACATCAGATATAAACTAGATGATAAATTTGAGCTATCTTTCCAATTATGATTTATTAATCATATAACTCATGAACTATTCGTGAATTGGTAATAGTATTTTTCAAAACATTTCCAATCCAATGAAAAGTTTAAAATACACTGACAATTAGTGTCAATGATATTTTCCCAAGTAGCATTTTCTCTATTTATTTTTATTTATATCAGTAATCAAAAAATTAAAATCTGAGAGAGAAATTGATATAACTTTGAAATATATACGATATGTTATTTGATACTACGCAATCAATTATCCATTCTAATTTAGTATAGAAATTAAAAGAACTCAATAGTTTTAATATGAATCTTATTCATATTAAATTAAAATCTCTATAGCTATGACACTTTGATGATTTAGAACAAGAGTTACCTCAGGGTGAACTGTTATTCATTCACTGAATTGAGACGATCTTAACCAAATACTACACTAGAATAACTCTTATTCCTATAGCAATTAGTTACTGAAAGAAACTATTAACTTACTTAAAATTTGCTTGTAAGTGCAACCCTTCATTTTAGATCCTATAATCTTGCCCCAACAAGCATGCCTTAGGAAAGGACAATATTAGTGCAAGAACTATTGCAACCCTATATATTTCTAGAGTTTATCCTAATATTATCTCCATGCACAATATAAAACTATACATTATTTTCCATGCATGCAAAATTTTCATTAAATACATAATATAATTCTTATATTACAACAAATGAAAACTATATAGTATTTTCATGCATTCATATACTTTAGGGACATTCCTAAACATTAAATCTAACAATTATATTTAAATATAATGCATGACATGCTTAATCTATGCTGAGGTTTTAATCTATACAACATATTATATGCAATATACAAATTAAAATAATTTAAAATATACATCCAATGCATTATTAAATAAAAAAGCAATAATAGACCAAAATTTTGACATTCCTAAAAAAATAGAAAATAAGTAAAATTACAATAATTTTAATATTTTCTAGAGGATAGGTCTTTATGGTAAATATTTAGCCATGATCTTCTCAAATTAGGGCAGAAAACCCCTAATTTTCAGCCAACTACAACATCAATCATGCCTAAATCATGCCTAGAAAAAATTGCACTGTTCCAGGAGAATCCATGACACACAAACAATGACAGTCAAACAATTAGAAGCTTTTGTGATGCACAATAGCACATTGCACAGGAACCTCTCAGATTTGCACTCCGAATTTCGTTTTTCACCTCTATTTTAGGTATTTTTCACACAAAAAAATGCCACAAACAACATAGACTTACAAGACACGATTTAATGACATTATTAAATACAAAAAAATATTTACTAAATAAAGTCATGCTCAATGCATCACCTTTTTCATCATATAATATAACATTTGTATTAGTCACTAATGAAAATAAAAACATACCCATCATACAATATAACATTTATATTAAAATATGATGCATAGATACGAAAAAGGTTGTTTGTGTCAGCCTGTTCTAACATTTGGTTATGAGTTGACTAGATAAAGAAAGATGGATTGAAGGTAAGACAGATTGGATTGAAAGTGGCATAGAATTCTATCGACCATGGGGCATATTCGACCCTTATCGAATTCATTCTATTGAAGCATTACGTAGAAAGCTCTTTCTCATGCATGTTGCATTTCTTTGGTTTTTGTAAGTTCCAGAATGTTGTCTTTGGATTTTCTTTGTTGGAAAGCCCCTTTTGATTAATGAGAGTTCTGTGCTGCTCGCCACTCCTCGAGGCCAAGGATGGGGTCGAGCCATCATTCCATGATTTGTGATCCGATACATTTCCATTATGTTACCTAGCCAAAGTTACTATCTTATGTGCCAAAGTCAAACGGTTGTTCTTCCTTCCCCACTCCTTATTTTTCTACATATGCGGTGGTAGGCGGAGCACTCTAGATGACCAGCAGTGGTTACCATAGAAGAGAGGACAAACTCTCTCCCTTGCCTTGCTTCATTTTCCTTTGATGATTGAAAGTAGCAAGCCACTCCATTACTAGTTAGTACAGAGGCTGTTAGCATAAATACTCTATATCTATATTGAATAGATAAAATCATTCATGTCAAATTGTCAAGAATATATACATATCGGATTCCATTGAAAGATTTATGATGACTCTAAAGTGGCAGCTATTATCTTCCTCAACCAAAGCTTCTAATGCCCTAAATGGGATCTCTCTCTAGATGGGATTCAAGAAAGACTGAGTGCTTATTGTTTTGGTATCTTGGGGACCATAGCCTAAGGTCTCTTTATATACTAGTTCAATTAGGGTTCCCATTAAACCCTAATTAACTAGGAATGGGCTTCTACCCATTAAGTCCATACTCAATAAGGAATCTAAGGCCTTAATTAATTAGATCACATAATAGGGTCCAATCTAATAAAATAACCCAATGTGATAAATTATTAATCCACATACATAGCCCATACTTTAATTAAATATATTATTATTTAAATATGTCTAACAGAGGCCACATAGAAGGTGGCTTATTTGGCCCTGCGAGCATATCCAATATTTATGCGGTAATGCAATGCAACTGAAAAAGATAAGCTCCTTTTTATTTATTAGCAAGGTATAGTTTGGGGAAAACTCAAAAACTAGGGTTCCAAAAATCTTACCGCTCCTTAGGAAACGATATCCATTTTTTAAAAGGGCACCCCTACCAGACCCCTAAACTACAAGCTAATGCCAATGACATTTCATTCCTTAGGGAGTGAGAGGGCTAATGGGAAAGGGTTGGTTGCCCCTTACGTACTTTTAGGAGGAGTTCAGTGTAGTTGGATGGAAGGGAAGTGCATATCGAATCGGGCATCAATAGAAAGAATAAACGCATTGTCTTGTAAGTTGCCATTTTCATATGTTGAAGAATCAAATCGACAAATTGAATAGGGAATTACTTGGGGTATGAATAAGATCAGCATGAAACACAATGGATAGGGCTTCTCAAACAGAGGCAATGTTGTAGAAAAAAGAGCTTTTGTCTTCTTTAGTATGCTTAATTATAAAACCAACTATATAATATAACACTAATATTAAATAATATGCATGTGCATGCTTATAAGATCATGAAACTATGCAATATAACACCTATATTAAATATGATGCATGAATAATGTTTATCCTAAGGTGGAATTTTAAAACTATATGGCATACATTATGCAACATACAATATTTAACCAAATGCATAAATTAAATACAGAACAAAATAAACATAAGTAATAAACCCCTAGGTTTAAAACACATAATGGAAGGAAAATAATATAATTAATATTTGAATCATATTCAAATACATTATAGTAATTATATCACATATAATTATATTAACTTAATTATATCACATATAATTAATTAATTCCCTCAATTAATTTGAACAATTCAAATTAATCCAAAAACTGATTCTCATTAAATTCCGTTGAGCTACAGAGAGGACCTCATGGACCTGTAGCTTAAAGCTCCAACTGTACGCAAATAATTAATTAAACTCTTTAATTGAATTATTCACCATCCGTTAACTGTCGGGCACTCTACTAAAGACCGTCAGCTACACTCTTCACACTACATATATATTTTTGTATCCATTGGATATAACCAGTCAACAGTATGATGACCCTTCACAAAATGCTCATCAGTACAGTTGGGCCAAAATTACCATTTTGCCTCTATAGTTACATCTATCTTTTTAGGTACCATTAATCCCCCTAATGAACAACAAACCATAGTCCAACTATGACCAAACCCATCTCAGATCAGGAGAGAGTGTGGTGTCACATTATTTAAGGCCTAATATTAGCCCTTAAGGGAGCAATTTATCTACTTGCCCCGATATTAGGAAGGAGTGAATTCCCTCTTGTGTAGTTGTGTTCCTAACTCCCCAATCAGACGAATCCCTAAAATGGTAGGCTTATTGAGTCGACGATTTGGTCACTCTCACCCATGCAAATCAAATAACTGCCCTCATGAGCAGGAGTTCACAACTCACTCAGGATTCAGGTCATGTTACCTATGGTCATCTTGGTGAAATGTAAGTCTCTTTTATGAACAGCGATATATAATAAAACTAAACATTTCGTGGTCTGTTCTTATACAAACTCCTTTATGTAGAATATCCACGCTCACATGTCTTCACATGAATAATCATAATCAGATCATTTGTAGCACTTTACAACAATTCTAATATCTACAAAGCGGGTCATACTTGTAGTGTCACCAGGATAAGGTATCCAAACTTATCCATCTACTACAGACCATTTAGGTTATCACTTAAACATTATCCACTCGTATGTCTCTACATACATGTTTAAGCTATAAGATAACGTTGGATGTTATTTTATTGGTTTGTGGTTAATGCAACTAATTTTGAAATAAAACATCATATATTTTATTATATAAATAAATGTTTGTACAATATAATTATAAACTATAGGACCCTACGGGATTTAGGACATCAACCCCAACAAGGGACACATGTCAACACATCCCACGGTCTCCTTCATTGATTTATAGTGAGATTTCGTGCTCGACTTTGTGGTACTGTTTACTTGTGTCCCTCTTCGAAAAGTGTTTGCATGAGATTGATCTCAAACTTCAGAAATGGATAGAGTCACTTTAGTTTTTTTTCCAATCAGTTTTTCCCTTCGATTGGCTGATTGAGGTGGAACTCTAGAGTCTGAAATGAAGTGTCACACTTGCAAAGTTAACAATTTCTTGACCAAACAATGGTAACTAATTATTATAGGAATAAGAGTTATTCTAGTGTAATAATTGGTTAAGAGTATCTCAATTCAATGAAGGGGTGACTGACCACCATTTGGTAGCTTTTATTCTAACTCATTGAAGCATCATGGCAAAATTAGATGTCATATAGGGTACATTAAAATTTTGCTAAGCTTGATTGGATTTAATGGTTGTGCATGTATCTAATATAAATAATTTTTTTGGGTTCGGAAAACCTCAAATATGACTAGCACTACAACTAAATTGTTTAGTCTCGATAAGTTAACTAGAGATAACTATGCGACATGGAAAAACACGACTAACACCGTACTCATCATTGATGACCTGAGATTTGTCTTGCTTGAGGAGTCCTCAAGTCCCTACTCCAATGCACCGCGAAATGTTTGGGATGCATACAAAAGGCGAGTGAAGGCAAATGAAAATGCCAAAGCATACATTCTTGCCAGCTTAAGTGAAGTCCTAGCAAAGAAATATGAATCCATGGTCATTGCACACAAGATTATGGTTTCACTGCAAGAAATGTTTGGACAGTCGTCCTTATAGATCAAACACGATACTCTAAAGTTCATTTTCAACGCACGTATGAATGAGAGGACCTCAATGCAAGAATATGTTCTCATTATGATGTCCACTTCCATGTGGCTGGAATGATTGGGGTCATCATTTGATGAGACCAGTCAAGTTAGCTTTATTTGGAATCTCTGCTAAAGATTTTTTTGCAATTTCATAGTAATGCTGTTATGAACAAGCTAGACTACACCCTCACCACTCTTCTTAACGAGTTACAAGCTTTCGAGTCCCTGGTGAAAGTCAAGGGACAAAAAAGAGAAACAAATGTTGCCACTTCTTCCAGAAAGTTCCACAGAGGTTCAACCTCTAGAATTAAGTCTACGTCTTCTACCTCTTGCACCAAGAAGTGAAAGAGGAAGAAGGGAGGTCAGGGGAATAAAGCTAATGTTGTGGCTGAGATTGCTATAAATAAACTTGGGCCAAGGAGGGCATAGACTCAAAGTTAATAATGTAAAAATATAGAAAACTTGTTTCGGCATCAAACACAAATTCCTTAGACCTAGGAGGGCATAGTTTCCTCTTTTACGTTATTCATACATTCAATAATTTAAAAGAGACAAGAAGCTTGTCTTGGCCTTGGCCACAAATTTCTTTGGGCCATGGAGGACATAACTTCAATATAAAAAATCAGAAACTTACCTCGGCCTCGGCCACAAATTCCTTAGGCAGAGGAAGATATAGTTTCCTTTTTTAGTTATTCATATATCCAATAATGTAAAAGAAATAAGAAGCTTACCTCGGCCTCGGCCGCAAATTTCTTTATGCCGAAAAGTGCATAACTTCAAATTTAACAATGTAAAAACATAAGAAACTTACCTTAACCTGGGCCATAAATTCCTCCATTTGTTGCTTCTCTGTCATTAGTTTTCTCAGGTTAGTCCCCAATGTTATTCGACTTTCTATTTTATTATCTTTGATTCCACCTCGACTTGCCCTTCGAGTTTTCTCGGCTCGATCTCGGCTTCTTTATGGATGAGGCTCGATTCTTTTCCAGACCCGCGATCTTCTCCTCTTCCTCTTCCCTTGAAATTTGAGTCCCAGGGGTGTAATTCTGTCGATTAAAATCATGAAAGAACTCAGGTACAATGTAATTCTCCAAGATTCAAATACAAAAATATCATTCAAACTTTAAATCTAAAGAAAAAATTGCAAAATAACATTAGTTGGTAAAAAAAATTAGTTACACTGTAATTCCTCTCCATAAGTTCCAATTTTTCTAGAATCTAAAGCATTGGGATCATAAATAAACTTGGTACAATTGTACAACACAAATTCGTGGGTTATGGATAATTTGAAAGAAATTTCAAATCTAAGGATGGTATTATCACCGATAACGACATATATGTATAATATATATATATATATATATAAAATTGTGAAGAAAGGAAATCGAACTTGAAGTAGGATCCAAAGTTGGGAAGAAGGAAATCGAACCTGAAGTAGGATCCTCAATTAACTCATAGACCTCCATTCTCATATAAATTCTTCTTCAATCAAGCTTCATTGTTCTTCAAGAAATCGTTAAAGATAAATCAACGATGCTCTCTACAAGGTATCATCCCACCTACAATTATTTGGACACGATTGGAAAAATAACAAATATTAGAATCGATTCAGACAAAGCAAAAACAAGAAGGTTATAAATACTTATTTGAAATCGATTGAAAAAAACAACAAAAATATGATAATCAATTTGAAAAAAAATCAAAATTTCAATAAAATATAAGTGTCTAAAGAATTCAAACTATTATAGATATAAGAAAACAAAACAAATAAGATAAAATGATATAAAATATTAAAATTAAAAAACACAAAAATACGTTAAAAGAAGAGAAAACAAAAATTAGGTAGATAAATTGAGATTATTTGATATTTGGAAATAAAGTCTATAATATACAAAACAATGTGGATAAAACGAAATAGTTAGATAAATTCATATTTGAAAATAAAGATTTGATAAAAAATTGAAGATTCTGATTTTTTTTTTTTTGTAAAGTCAAAATCTATTTATTATGAAATCTATAACCATCACATTTAATCCCACAGTATTTACGGATTGTGGAGGGCATTTTTGGATTTCGAGAAAGTCTTATCACGTGTAAAGGATACAATTTGCTATAATTTAAAATAATTTTGCTATTTTGCTATTTTTTCTAATGAACGTCTTATCACGTGTAAAGGATACAATTTGCTATAATTTAAAATAATTTTGCTATTTTGCTATTTTTTCTTATGAAAGTGTAATTAATATTATAAGTATGATTTCCAAAAAAAAAAAAATAGGCGCACACACAATTGATTTTAGGTCATCCATAATGAAATCTAAAAAAAATGAATAAATAAAATAAACATGCACTAATAATTGTTGGCTAACCTAAAATCAATTAGTTATTATTCTTAATTATGAACGCTTTAATAATAATGTTTATGGATTGTTGGATACTTAATTCCATCATGGTTAGAAAGTAAATTATGTATTTATTTTATCATTATGCATTATGTACATCATGAATAAATTATGTTTTTATCCTTGTAATTTAAATTACACAATGGAATGTATAAAGTTTTTATATTTCAGTGATAAAATTATTAGCAATATTAATGTGTAATATAAATTACTTGAAATTATGTGTTTGATATCTACATGTGTTAGGAATAATTTGTTAGTCACCAAAGTGGCTAAATTAATAAGGTTTATATAGATATCAAAATGAAAATTAATTCACGAAAACAAATAAGTTTTACAGTTTAATGGAATTTTTTTTATCTTTTGTTTTTTTAAAAAAAAATAAAAGATAATCACACTATCAATTATTTTATATTTTTTAAATTTTAAAGTATTGATTATTTTGAATTTGAAATTTCTTAGATTAATGTTATGCAAGATTTAATTATGCTATCAATTAATGTTTATGTATTTTCATATGATTGGATTATTCTATTAAGTTTAGAAGATAATAAATTATGCATATTTAAATTCCATAAAGTTTGGTTTAATAAATTAATTATGTATTTATTATCTTTTATGTGTTATGTAGGTATCATGAGAATGATTTAAAGTATGTATTTATTTGTGATTATTTTATTATGATATCTATAGTATAAGTAATTTGATACTCACCAAAGTGGCCAAATTAGTAAGTGTAAGTTCTATAGATTTCAAACTAAAATTAATTCAATTACTCATGTTTGTGATTGTTTTATTGTGATATATCTATGTTATGACTAATTTGTTAGTCACCAAAGTGGCCGAATTAATAAGTCTTAGATATTCTATTGATAATGTTTTGCACATTAAGGTGATAAATTATTTGTGATTATTTTCTAATGATGTCTATATTATGAATAATTTGTTAGTCATCAAAGTGGTCAAACTAGTAAGTTCAATAGATTTCTAATTAAAGTTAACTCAATTACTCATGTTCATGTGATATTAATGAAGGAGATGATATTATGAAACATTAAAGATATTATCATGAGTATATTGATTTTCATTATTATAAAACATTTGAATCACCCAAAGGCTGATTAGTAGTTTTATAATTTTGAATCTTATTGTGGTTAATTAAGGTGTTTGATTAGATATTTTTGTATATTCAAAAATTACTAATGTAACTAATTTGAGCATTTTAATTACTAATTATGTGAAATCAAATTTAGCATCAAATTTATATGAATGTTCTATATTGTAGTATCTTCCAAAGAAGAACTTCAATATATGCTTAATGATTATTTAATGTTATCTGAATCTACATCATATATTTAAGTTTACTTCTTTAAGCAATAATGTATAAGCATATTTATTATGTATTTGCAAGTATTTACTTCTGTTTCTCTTCATTCGTAAGCTATGTCTATAATCAAATTTAATGGACTCAATTTTCTCTTATATGTGCAAACAAATCTGATTCCATATTTCTATTTTGAATCTTGATTTAGCACTCTTAAGAGAGAAACCTACTACACTTACTAATACTAGTTGTGCTGAGGAAATCTTTTAGTAAGTTTGGGGAATGATCAAATAGATTGAGCCTAATATTTATGCGAATGACTATAGAAAACAATATCAAGTCCACAATTATGAAACTGAAAATGTTAAGGATTTTATGAAATTTTTGAAAAATTGTTCTCCATCTAAGTTGGTTTATAAGTCCTTGCTAGAACACTAATGAGTATCTTAACCACCATTAAGTTTGATAGTTCTCATACTATGCATGAACATATCCAAAAAAAGAATTAAAAGATTAGTAAAGAAAGAAATCCTTCTAGATTTAAATTTTACTGATCTTGAAACTCGTGTGGATTGTATTATGGGAAAACAAACAGAACAAAAAGTTAATAAAGCAGCCATACGAAGCTTACAGCTCCTTGAAATTATACATACTGTTATTTGTGGGTCTTTTAATGTTCATCTTTTAGTGGAGAAAAATATTTTATTACTTTTATTGATGTTTTTTTCACATTATGGATATATCTACTTGCTGCATGAAAAATCTCAAACGATATATGTCCTAAATATATTTATTAATAAAGTTGAAAGATAGTTAGATTGAAAGGTGAAAATTGTAAGGTTAGATAGATGTGGTGAATATTATGAGAAATATGATGAGAATGGACAGTGCCCTGGTCCATTTGCTAGATTCCTAGAAGTCATGATATGTGTGCTCAATACACAATGCCAAGCAGACCACAACAAAAAATGATGTTGCGGAAAAGCATAAGCGTACATTAATATGGTTAGAAGTATGTTAATTAAATTCATCTTTACCCATATCTTTGTGGATGTATGCATTACGAACCGCTCAATACTTATTAAACAGGATTCCTAGTAAGTCAGTTCCAAAGAAACCTTTTGAATTGTGGATAAGAAAGAAACTTAGTTTAAGCCACCTGCATGTTTCAGGTTGCCAAGTAGAAATATGAACCTATAATCCATACGAAAAGAAACTGGATTCAAGAACAACCAGTGGTTTTTCATTGGTTCGCCAGATAAATTAAAAGGGTATATATTTTATTGTCCTAGCCATAATACGAGAATAGTTGAAATTGGAAATGCAAGGTTCGTTAAAGATGGCAAAATTAGAGGGAGTTTGGAACTGCGTAAAGTGGACATTCAAGAAGTTGGGGTGAAAATTCCTTTATCTATAACTTCTTCTCAAGTTATTGATCTTATAGTTATTAACTCTGTAACAATCCACTTGAAGAACAAACTGATGGTCAAATACCACATAATAATAGTATAATGAATAAACTTATAATGGAAGAACCACAAGAAATAGAATTAAGAAGATTGGCTATTTCTGATGATTACATGGTTTATTTACATATATCAAAATTTGACTTAGGTATTGACAATGATCCAGTTTCATTTTCACATGCTATTAAAAGCGATAATTTTGTCAAATAGTTAGATGCCATGATAGAAGAGTAAAAATCATGAATTACAATGTGGTTTGGGACCTTGTGGAATTGCCTAAAAGAAGTAAAAGAGTTGGCTGTGAATGGGCCAAGCAATATTGAACGATACAAAGCTAGACTTGTTGCCAAAGATATACTTAAAACAATAATATTGACTATAAGGAGTTTTTTTCTCCTATCTCTAAAAAGATTAATTAAGAATGATTATGACTTTAATTACTCATTTTGACTTAGAGCATCATTAAATGGATGTGAAATTTTCTTTTCTAAATGAGAATTTAGATGATGAAGTGTTCATAGATCAACTAGAAGATTTTGTGGTTGAAAGAAATGAGCATATAGTGTGTAGGCTAAAGAGGTCAACATATGGCTTAAACAAGCTTCCCGACTATGGTATCTTAAGTTTAGTGATACCATCACATCTTTTGGATTTAAAGAAAACATCACTGATCGATATATATATCTAAAGATCAGTGAGAGTACATTTATAATTCTTGTTATGTATGTTGATGATGTCTTGCTTGGCTACTAATGACTTTGGTTTATTATGTCAAACCAAATGATTTCTCTCTAAGAAATTTGAAATGAAAGATGTGGGAGAGGCATCCTATGTAATTGGAATTGAATATTCCGTGATCGAGCACATTAACTATTAAGATTGTCTCAAAAAGCATATATAAAATTTTAGATGGATAAATGCTCTTCAAGAGTAGTTCCAATTTAGAAAGGGGATAAGTTTAATCTCATGTAATGTCTAAAGAATGAAATTGAATGAAATCAAATGGAAATCATTCCTTATGCTTATATTATTGGAAGTTTAATGTATGCACAAACTTGTACTGGACCAGATATCATTTTTGTTGTCGGTATTAAAGTGATCTAGGAATATTGGATCTAGGGGTGTTCAAATGACCCGATAACCTGCATAACCTGGACCACCCAACCCAAATTATAAAGGTTGGGTTGGGTTAGTTTAAAAATTGGGTTGGGTTGGATTTTTTTTTTTTTTTTTTTTTTTTTTTTTGTATCTTTTAGATTTGGGTTGGGTCTCAAGTTGCATTTTTTAAAAATACGAGTTGACCCAACCTAACCCGAATTACTTTTATATATATGGAAGAAACTCGTATGAGGAGAACCTTAAGCGGAAGCGGATCGACCAAATTTTATAGATACATACATACTAACTAACTAACTAACTAACTAACTATATATATATATATATTGATATATATATAGATATAGATATAGATATATACATACATACATACTAACTATATATAGAGAGAGAGATATATATATTGAAGGAACTCATATGAGGAGAACCTTGAGCAGAAGCGGATCGACCAAATTCCATTAATTATTGAATACAAAGTTTACAGTAAACATACAAATAGATATGCATTCAAAATTAAATTACAACATGCTTTATAAAGAAAATGGGTTTCAAGAAACCTCACCTTTGAAGAACCTTTCTTCGTGTTTCTCCCTCGAACAGTCACGAACAACTTGAATACCTTTTTCAAGAATTTCTTGAACTAAAACCCGGACACAACCATAATGCTACCTCGGTATTCTCAGGGTGAGAACCTAGGAATGGTGGGCTCTAATCATTTTGGTTTAGAGGAAAAAGTTAATGTGTGGAGGAAGAAGATTGAGAGCTTTCTCACAAGACAAACTTACCAAACTTTTCTGTAACAACTTTCTCTCAACCAAGTACCAAATCGTAGAGAAAAAAAAACCAATTTTTCTTTTAGCCAAAATACCGTTTTGCCATGTAGTTACATCTAACTTCTTAAGTACCACTGATTCCTCTAATGAACAATAAGTCATAGTTCTACTATGACCAAGTCTTTCTCGGGTCAGGAGAGGGTGTGACCACTATGTTCAAGACCCAAAATTAGTCCTTAAGGAGTAATTTATCAACTTGCCCCTGCATCGGACAAACTACAAGATTACAAGGAGATTTAGGACACCGTTACCAACATATATATACATACATATAAATTTGTTTGTTGGCGCTTTGAACAACCAAGTACGGGAGTTTTGCTATTCAAAATTCTTATTTAGAATATTTATTTATTTGTAGTTAATTATGATTATAACCTTAGTGTTTAGAGTAGTGCACTATATAAACTCTCCAAACTTAGAGGCGTCGTTTGTGTAGTCAAAAAACATTTTCTCTAATATTACTAATCTCTCTCTACCCCGTGAACGTAGCTAGCACACCATTAATAAACCACGTATATCTGTATGTTAATTCTTTTACGTTATTTTATATTCTTTAATTATCGATTTTGTAATATATATATATATAGAGTTTTAAGTGTACACGGCTTGCACTTATTTTCTGTCGCTTAAAGCCTTAGATCCTCAACAAAGTTCGTTGTTCGCCTTTTACTTCTCGCATTCTCCATCCCTCTTCGATTTTTTCTGCTTGAGCTTAGCCTTTGTCTCCACTCTTTGTTCATCTTCTACCTCTCACATTCTTCTCCATAGTTCAAGCTTTAGCTTCAGTTTATCGTGGGTTTACCTTCGTTCGTTCCATTTTTCTGCTCAACTTTAGTTTCATTTGTCTACCCACCTCTAACAGTCATTTGTTTACCATCGTTCTTCCACTTCATCTTTGTCAGCGTTAGTCGTTTTTTTGTCGTCATTCAAGGTTTGTAATTTTAGATCTCAAACTGTCGTTCGTCTACCTTTGTCTCTAACTTTTTTTTAAAAAAAAATCAAAATTTCATTTCTTGATATCTCAAATTCGAGTGACGAATTTCGAGATTTGTAAAACTATAAATTCATTTATGGTTGTATCGAAAAATAGGGAGAAAAAAACACACAATAACTCGACAACCTAACCTAATCCAACCTGGACTTTAAAGGTTGGGTTGGGTTAGGTACTCTATTTGGGTCATTCTGGTAGACAACTCAACCAACTTGAATTTATGAGTTGGTCTAAAATATTCCTTTAACCAAACCCAACCCATGTACGCCCCTAATTGGATCATTCGAAAGCTCCAAAGAAATTGTTAAGGTATCTGCAAGGAACATACTATATGCTTACTTACAGAAGATCTAATCATCTTGAGGTGATTGGATATTCAGATTCAGATTTCGCCGGATACATGGATGCATGAAAATCCACATTTGGCCATTTGTTCCTATTATGTAGAGGAGCAACTTCATGGAAAAGTATGAAGAAGATTATTATCGTTGCATCCACTATGAAAGCTAAATTTGTAGTATTCTTTAAGGCTATAGTTAATAATGTGCAGAACTTTATTTCAAGACCTGATATTATCGACAGTATTGTCAGGTTGCTAAAAATTTATTATGATAATTCTGTAGCGGTCTTCTTATTAAAAAAAAAAAAAAAAAAAAAAAGACGACAAGTATTCTAAAGGTGCTAAATAAATGAAATTAAATACTTAGTTATTAAAGAAGATGTTCAGAAACAAAGGGTTGCCATCAAAGATATTTAATGTTTGGGGTTAATGCCTTAAAGCTCATAACTTTGTAAATAAACTATCTGCCGATTAATAAAATAATTTGTTATTTTATGTTTTGCATAACATATCCAATAAAACAGAAAATTCAAGGTTATTGTATGAAACTTGAACATGTATGTTATTGACATGCAAGAGGATTATGTTCAAGAAATAACCTAAAGGTTTATAGTACATTGATAAGGTTGGTGACACTATGGATAAGGCCCACTTTGTAATAGTTACAAATGGTTTGATCCAAACTGTTCATGTGGAGACATGTGGGTGGACGTATCTTAGAAGATCAGACCATGAAATATTTAACCTCTCTTTGTAAATCCATTATTTTTTTAGATTGATATATAATAGGAAGATCATGTACGACTTAATCTTAATCCTAAGTGACTTATGAACTCCTAGTCTGTGAGGTGGATCCTTTATTTTGCATGGATGAGAGTGGCCCAAGTTGTCAACTCAATAAGTCTATCATATTAGGGATTTGACTAAATAGAGAGTTGGGAACATGACTTCACAAGATGAAATTCACCCCTTCCCATATAGGGTAAGTAGATGAATAGCTCCATTAAGTGCTAATTTCGGGTCTTGAGAAAAGGGATTCCACCCTCTCATTGGCCCCAGAGGGACCTAGTTTATGGTTGGACCATAAACAAATTGTTCATTAGAGGAATTAGTAGGATTTAAGGAAAAGATGTAATTATATGGGTGAAACAGATATTTTGAGCTAGATATAATTATGAAAAATCGTAAAGAATCAACTTGCTTATATTAATTATTTTCATGGACACAACTTGTCCTACCGTGCATAAAAACTCAAATACGGGTCTATAGTGGTTTGCTCTTTATGTAATAAATGAAGGTTAATTTAATTATAGAGTTTAATTAATTAATCTTGGATCATAGGAGCTTATAATATGCATATCCATAAGGTCCCCTTGCTAGCTCACCATGGACCAACAAGGATCAATTATGATTGAAAGAAAATTTGCATTGTTTGAATTTTTTAAGGAAAATATTAATTGTATTGGATACAATTAATATACAATTTGTTATAAAGTTTATTTGAATGAGGTTCAATTAGTAACTTTATAATATTGAGAATTAATTATTTATATGGATGAGATCCATATAAATAAGTTATTTAATTGAATTAAATAGAGGGAGAATTAATTAATTTATTTGAATTGGATTCAAATAATTAATTATTTAATTAGGATGAAATTCAAATTATAGATTTTGCAAGAGATAAATATTTAAATATGATTTAGATATTTTAAATAATTTAATATGAGATATTATCTGGACAGATATTTATTAATACTAGATATTATTTAATACTTAATTTAAATCTCTATAAAAGGATTATCCCAATAGGGTTAGTAGTAACTGAAAGAGTTTGAAATCGGCCTTAAAGATTTACTTTTTTCCTCTAAAAACCAACATTGTACATCCACTTTTAGTTTTTTCAACTGACATCAAAACCCAGATTTCTTATAGTGAAAATTGATTTTAGAAAAATCTAAAATCATTTTAAAATTATTTTGGAGGAATTAGGTGATTTTTGTTAAGTGATTAACTGATAATCAGTTTCAAAATGCCTATTTAATTAAGTTTTTCTTAAAATATTGTTGGTTGGATATTTATGAAATTGTTTTTTTTAAAATATTGGAACAAAAAATGACAGACATTGTCTGTCATTAAATTGTTAATAAAACAAACAATTATATAATTTTTATTTTTTTTTCAAAATCTATTATAAACATTCACTTTACTCAAAATATCAATAATGCATATAAGAAATAACAATGAAATAAATAGGAATAGATATTTACCCTAATGATTTAGTTAAATAATAATTTCTCAAATAGAAAATACCATTTTGAGTAATTAGGTAATTCTAAATCCATTTTTAGAACCAAACATAATAATTCAAAACCACTTTAAAAAGTTTGGACCAAAACATTAATTTGATTATCTAAAAACTAATTTGATCAATTATACCTAAATTTCTTTTTCTAAAATCACGTATTCCAATTATCATTCTGGTCTTCCCTCTAATATTATTATGAACATTTATACTCTCACTCAACAAAATGCTATTGCTACAAGCCATTTTGAATTTTGATTTCATCATACTTGTCGTTTCCTTTCATAAGTAATGTTAAACGATGATTTAATATATTAATGGTATAATTTTTCTAAAACTGTAAAAATAATGCATTCAATTCCCATGGTGGTCACATCTCTTGAGATATTAAAACTTTACAAAGTCTTTGATAAAAAAAAAAAAAAAAAAAAAAAAAAAAAAAAAAAAAAATTATGGCGTGGGTCTAAATAAATTAGTCAAAATAAAAAATTTGTTAAAATGCAAAGGACAAAATTTAAAATGTTGAAATTATATGGACTAAATTAAAAAAAAAATACTTAAATTTTAGAGACTCTTTTTTAGCATTAGAGACTAAAACATATATAGGTTTAAATACTACTTTAGTCCCTATAGTTTTGGTTTTAGTTCATTTTGATTCTTATGTTTTTCAAATTGTTCATTTTGATCTCTATACTAATTTTGGTTCATTTTGGTCCCTATATTTTAAAGATGTTCATTTTAGTTCTTGTACTTTTAATTTTTGTTCATTTTGGTTTTTATACTCTTAAAAAGTTGTCATTTTGATCCCTTCATTTTCATTTTTAAAGGATAAAATGATCTTTTTTAAAAAAGTTATGAACTAAAGTTAAAAGAAGTATATAGACCAAAATGAACAAAAGTTGAAAATATAGGAACTAAGATAATAATTCGAAAGTAAAAAGATTAAAATGAACCAAAAAAATCAAAAGTATAACCAAAGTAGTATTTAAAGCAACGTGTATATATATTAGTTTATAAAAATATTCAATAAACTAAGGAGGATTATATTATATTATAAGAATGTACAAAATTAATCTTATGCAATTTGTAAAAGTAATTATATTAAATAATGTTTCAACAAAATATTCAAATATTAAAAAATTTAAAAATACATGTAGGCACAATCAATGCACGTGGTGGAACAGTAGTCGACCAAAAAGGAAAGAAAATAGAAAAGCTAATGTGTTTTTTTACAATCTTACCCCCGAAGAAAATGGAGAAACGTGGTGGTTCCGTTTTCCATTTTTGTCTTTCAAGGACGCCACGAGGATGATGACAAAGTCAACCAAATCCCATTAATGAACAAATTCCTGAGCGAGATTCCATACAGTGACCCATTCCCCAAAGATTCTTCTTCCTCTTCTTCTGGGCAATTCATTTCAACCCAGATTTAGCTTCATCTATTTGAAATTTCCATCAGATCTTCTTCATATCTCATTTCTGCTTGATCTTTGTGGTGGTTCTTCCTTACTAAGAACAACCCTTCTTCTCCCCTGAGTCTATGGGGGACGAGAGAAGGGCCGATGCTAAAATTGCTCAAAAACTAACGATTCTTCCTTTAATCGCTTTGATTTTCTACGACGTTTCTGGAGGACCCTTTGGAGTGGAGGATTCAGTGAGCACTGGCGGAGGTCCGCTTCTGGCTTTGTTGGGTTTCTTAGTTTTTCCGTTTATTTGGAGTATTCCGGAGGCTTTGGTCACGGCGGAGCTTGCCACTAGTTTCCCTCAAAATGGCGGGTATGTGGTCTGGATTTCCGCTGCTTTTGGCCCTTTTTGGGGTTTTCAAGAAGGGTTTTGGAAATGGTTCAGTGGGGTAATGGATAATGCTTTGTATCCTGTTTTGTTTCTCGATTACTTGAAACGTTCGTTTCCTGTTTTTAACCATGTATTTGCTCGAATTCCAACTTTATTAGGAATCACTGCTTCTTTAACTTACTTAAACTATCGTGGTCTGCACATTGTTGGGGTCTCTGCTGTTGTTCTTGCTGCGTTTTCGCTTTGCCCTTTTGTGGTGATGACCCTTCTTTCAATTCCCAGAATAAGGCCTAAAAAGTGGCTAGTTGTAGAGTATAGTAAAGTGAATTGGAGGGGTTATTTCAATAGTATGTTTTGGAATCTGAACTATTGGGATAAAGCAAGTACTTTAGCAGGGGAGGTTGAAAATCCTAGCAAAACTTTCCCTAAGGCTATGTTTGGAGCTGTGGTTTTGGTGGTTTCTTCTTATTTGATTCCTCTTCTGGCTGGGACTGGTGCCTTGGAATCAGATTCAAGTGAATGGAGTGATGGGTATTTTGCAGAAGTTGGGGCTTTGATTGGTGGGGTGTGGCTGAAGTGGTGGATTCAAGCTGCTGCTGCTATGTCTAACATGGGATTGTTTGAGGCTGAAATGAGCAGTGATGCATACCAACTGCTTGGGATGAGTGAGATGGGAATGCTTCCTTCTGTGTTTGCTGCAAGGTTAGTGGTTCTTTTCAGTTTCCTTTTCACTGTAGACTGTATTGGTAGCAAATTTGTACCTCAAATTGGTAGTAGTGATTCAAAATATCAATCCTTTGAGGGCAAGGTCGAAGGTTTAAATCACCACTTACATATACCGAAGGTAGCTCAAATGAGTCGGGATAACAATATGCATTTTAGTCGTAAGTCGAAATTGACATAACTCATCGTCATAGAAGGATGATAGAATGAGGAGGATTCCAAAAGATTAACAGTCTGAAAGTAGAATCCCTAAAACTGTAACACTCGTAGGGGCAATTTTAGCTTCCAAGATGAGTTTATATAGCTCAAAGATTATAAGATATATGTTTGATCATCCCACATATTGATCCATTTGATTTACGGCACATTGTGGATGCAAAATGTTAGAATGCCTTGAACATGTAATCTAACACTTTGAAACCTATTGTGTATTTATATTTATATTATTTACGATTTTTGCTCTAGGGTTTAGAGAGGTGAGCTATATATAAAACCCTCTAAACCTCCAGATGCCTTACAATCTGTATTATCTGATTTTGTCTCTAATAAAATCTGATCTCTCTCTGTCCATAGACGTAGCTAACACACTGTTAGTAAACCACATCACTTCTGTATCCATTTCTCTACCATTTACTTGACACGCTTTCTTTCATTTGTTGATTTTATAACCCTAAAGCTGATCTTATTGAACTATGGTCTCTTATTCACTTTGCAGATCCAAATATGGGACACCCACATTCAGCATTTTGTGCTCTGCCATGGGGGTTATCTTCCTTTCATGGATGAGTTTCCAAGAAATACTTGAGTTTCTCAACTTCCTATACTCTGTAGGAATGCTTTTGGAGTTTGCTGCCTTTATAAAACTAAGAATAAAGAAGCCAGACCTCAACAGACCCTACAGAGTTCCCTTGCAAACATTTGGTGTCACAATGCTTTGCTTCCCACCAGCAGCCTTGCTTGTTCTTGTCATGTGTTTAGCTTCTGCAAAAACATTCTTAATCAGTGGGATTATAGTTACTGTGGGGTTTCTTCTGTACCCTACTCTTTTGCAAGCAAAGAATAAAAGATGGGTAAAATTTATTTCAGAACAGCCAGAAGCTACTCTTCCTGATGTGGAAGATAGGCTGGTCGAGTCGCACGCCCAGCAAGAAGTTCCCAATGAGGCAGAGGTTCGGCTTCTTTCAGAATCTTCTTCGTCTTCGAATATAGCCCAGCAATAACATCCACAGATTATCCAAGTCGGACGCCGGAAAAACATGCCCTTTCGAAGCTTACTCGAAAGGGAAAGTTCACTTCTGCAATGTTCTGAGAAGACTGCTTGATTGACATATTGTTATGTAAACATATTTATGTACAAATTGTTTGTATATTCTTTTGAAAGGTTGTTACTCATGTTCTCAATGGATGTAACACAAAAGGGTTAGTTATGTATGACCCTTTTAATTAGAATTCAATAAAGCTTAAAAAGGAAGAACTTTAAGTGTTTAGAAATATATTTTTTTATTTTTTATTTTTTTGCACTTAGGGGCTCTTTGGGGCGTGGGGCGTTGAGATGATATAAGATATCTGGAGTTCTGATGTCTAGAGAGTTTTGATATGTGTATTTGGGGTACAGAGTTGTGTTGTCTGAATTCATATGTTTGTGTTTGAGTTCATATGTCTGGGTATGCAGAGTTCATATATTAGTGATATCTGGTTCGATTTTTGTACTCTAAAATAATTTGTTTGTATGAATACTATTTTTTTTAAAAGTCTTATAATTCAATTGTTATATTAATTCAGTATTTTGTATTCAATTATTGTCTTTTAAATAATTATTTATTATTGTTGTTTAAAAAAAACTCAGTCAAAATTTAAGATTAATCGTAAATAGTCAACAAATTACCAACATTTAAAAATACAAAATTTAATTCTAAGTCATGATCCTACCAACTCTTTTTCTAAAACCTTTTTTCACTTTTTAATACTAAATATATATATATATAATTTTCAATCATGATTTGAATTTTGAAAAAAGTTTTAAAAGTAAGAAATAAAAAATAAAAATAAACGAGGGAAAGTAATATTTATAAATTTAATTTTTAAAAACTATCGAGAATTAAAGGGTTATGAATGGTTAGCTAAATTTTTTTTGCTTCTGTTTCATTGAGGTTTTTCTTATATATATTCACGGATGAGTTAGAAGTAGATTTTGAATATTGTTGTATATGAAGAGATTTTTTTTTTTTTTTTGAGAAATTGTGTACAAAGATTTAATCCAAAATATTGTGATTTTTTAATGGGCATTATATAGATAAATAAGTGATATACTAAGCAAATAAAAATGAAAACTTGAATGACATAATTTATAGATAATAAATTATTAATATACTCTATCACAGGATACTGGAGGAAAAAACGATGTATGTAAATTGAAGGTAAAAAATGGGTGCATGGAACTAGATTGAAATACCATGATTTCTTAATAAAATGGATATAATGGGAAAAAAAAAAAGAAGAATAAACTCAAGAAAAGAATAAAGAAATAAAAACGTAAGTGGGTCATAGGAAGGGAGGAGAGAGTGACGGTCGAGTATGAGAAGGGAGGAAATATAGGAAGTGGGGGTGGAGAAAGTGAGAAGTTGTTAAATGAGGGTTACCGTGCGCTTATTGAAGGAAGTAAAAATGAGATACGGTATATCAGTGGACCAAACAGTGATATAGGAGCTATATTATCTCTCCACATAGGAATTGGGCCCCAAACAGGCCCTTAAAAAGTTTCAAGGTGGGTCTAGCTATTCACTTTACTGGTTTGAGTTAAAAGATATTTTTAACCCAATTTAATGGTTTAGTTGTCCATTTATTAGATTCAAATATCTCTAATTGGATGATCGACTCTATGATTTTCTATATTCATAAAAGAATTTTATAGAGATAATTGATTAAAAGTTCTCATCTTAGACTCCAAAATGGTATTTGCCCTACTTCCATTTAAAGATTTTTGCCCTACTTCAAATTTAAAAATTTTGTCTTGCTTGCATCATCATGAGCCAAAGTTACAAAACTATCCTTAATTTTTTTTTCCTTTTCTTCTTCTTTTTCTCAAATTTCATTCTTCCATTTGTGTTAGCCATTCTCCATTTTTTCTTTCTTCAATTGTCGTCGACCATTGGAACGTTGCAGAAGTGTCATTGCTAACCATCAGAACGTTAGATGTAGTGGACCGAGATAATGAAGAGCAAGATGCGAGAGTACAAGAGAGGAAATCAAGAGAGAGGAGGTTGAGAGTTCAAGAGTGTGTAAGAGAGGAAATCGAGAGAAAGAAGAGGTTGAGAGAGCGAGATATGGAGACAGAGAAGAGCAAGAGTGATGGCCAATCCGCATGTATAAGGTTCTATTTTGATATTTCATCCCAATATGATGTCAACCAATGATAGAAAAAACCTCATTTAAAAGGGAGGGAAATTTTCATTTTCTCCCCCAATTTTGGGTCATCCATCCAATGGACTTGAATTTTATACCTCTATTCATATGCAAGCAATGACAAAAAAATGATCTTCACAAAATAAGGTTTTATAACCATTTTAAAACAGTTTTTTTTTTTTTTTTTAATATTTTATTCTCTTTCTTTCTTTCTCAACTCTCGCTTTATTTCTCTCTAAATCTCCTTTATCTCTTCTTTCTCTAGATTCCATCTCCGATGATGACAATGCTCCTATCACTGATTTCATCTCCGACAACGATAAAAATGACAACAGTGACAACAGACAGAGTTGTTTTTTCTTCCTCCAACAATGTGTGATGGTAAGTGGCGACAAACTGAGTTTTTCCATATACCAAACGAACTAAGCATGGAGGACAAGAGCAAGAAAGTGATAAACCATAGAATAGCTAGAAAGTGAGCAAGAACTAGAATAAGGGCGAGAAAGTGAGCTGAAACTAGAATTAGATTGAAAATAGCAAATAATAATAATAATAATAAGACGACTTAGTGGGGCCCACAAAAGGTTAGAAAACCTTGTTATAAAAAATCAAAAATTTTCATATTTCAAAAAAATCAATGAAACCTCAAATCTGTACAAAAGTCCCTATAAAGTGATGGAAGCAATATTATAAATGGCAGACTGAAATTCGTAAATTACACATATTTTTAGAGGGAGAGTTCTGAAAACTGAAATATAAATTTAGATGGCTGTAAATGCCAGACTTCCCATTTCTGCAGGGGTATGGTAACTTGTAAGCTTGAAGAGTGAACTACTACAATATTGAGCATATTGCTTCATCTCAACAAATGGGAAAAAAGAAATAGCAAAGTTGGACGACTATATAATAGAATTGATTCTCGTTAGTCGTCATTAAGAATTGAAACTTATACATTCTTATTTTGCTTACAGTACTTTTCAATACATGCAGTGATATTACCACAGGAACAATAATTTTGACATGAACCTGATACTATCCAAGCGCTATTTCACGTCTGAATCAACGAGCTACAGCTCAGTTCAGCATCCAAAGTCATATGGTACAAGTCCTTGCAACTCGGGGCCACTCAGCCTATTGTTCTCATAACTGCAGCAAAGAAAAGTACAGTTAATCGATCAACTGAGAATTTGTTATCACAGCAGAAAGTCATACAGCCATGCTATTCACTCGAACGTGTATTCAGGTATTCCAGGATTGATTGGTCATGGTGACAAGCAAGAAAAAAATGGGAAGGAGTGGCCAGAAATTCTCGAGAACTAAAACAAACATTTCCAAAGGCGATCAAGAAGAATGACGACTATGATCTATGAAGTATAAAATATGAATACTTTAATAAGGGAACCAGTCTGTCTGAGACATTTCAAACACTCCAACAGATACTTGGTATCACAGTTGTCATGAGTAAGGTACTAATTATACATACTCAAGAGTTCAACACTTATTTGGTATGTGTCAAATATTTGTACGATAAATCGAGAAATAGTACTGTGAGAGTACCAGTTAGGGAGACGTGGGAAAGATTAGTATAATATCAGTAAGAAGATAGTGGTTATTAGCTAGGGATATCTTGATCATAAATAGAAGGAATTAGAGACCTAGGAAGTGTGAATCATTTTAGTGAGACTTTGGGAGAGAGATGATTTATTGCAACTTTCTTTGTGTTTCTTTCTGTTTCCTTGACTTTTCTGTGTTAAGATACCTAACCTACTCTAAAGTCATAATAAAATTTGAGAGTAATACACATCAATTTTTTAAGTATATTTTAAATTCCCTATTGTGTAAAATATATATTTAAATTATGTATATTTTAATAAAAGTGTTCTAGTGTTTTAAAATTTTAGTAATAATGTGTCACCATGTTTGTATCGCTGCTTCGGGTTTGGCCCATGGTTGTTCAGCCATAATAAAATTCTACGAATGTCCAACCAGTGATCCAAGTATTTAGGTTCAGATAATATGCCAGACAAGAATTTGTCATTCTTCTATATGGGTACATTAATACAAATCTAGATATGTATATAATATTAGTTATGGAGTAGTTTTATTCTTATAATATGTTCAGAGCAGAACAAAAATCAAAAGAGATTCACCTTTCCATTGAAAAAGTAGCAAAGGGGCCATCAACTGGAATTGTTCCACAGAGATCATTGTTTGAGACATCACTGCAGGAAAAGTTAAGAGATAAGGTTAGTTTTCCATAAAATGAAGAGGGTTAGACTAGAGAAAACAAAGCAGTTGTTTCTAAACCAAACATACAAAATTTTGAGTTTAGAGAGTGATGCAAGTTCCCTTGGGATCAATCCTGTTAACTTGTTGTTGTTCATCCGTCTGTTTACACAAATTGAACCCCAGTTAGATACTATTTCAGAGAGTTGGGCATAACTTTTCATTGACAGTTCGAAAATTGCTTACAGAAATCTGAGTGACTCGAGTTTGGCGAAAGATTTCGGAATTTTTCCTTCAAATTTATTCTCATACAAGTCCATGCTCACAAGGTTTTTCAAATTACCAAGCTCTGTAGGGAGTTTTCCATTTAACCCATTCCTGTAGAGTTCCCTGCAGGGCATGGAAAAACAAGTCAAAAGTCAGTAGTGCTGCTAAATATAGCAAAACCATTGATTTTCCATAAAGAAGCTAAGATCTCAAGCTAGTTAACCTAATTTCATTTGTGGATTGGGAAACAAATTAAAGAGAACTCTGTCTGTAATCGAATTTACAAAGCATGTCTGCAAAACTGCTTCAAATAATTCTTTAGCAAATCAGAAAAAAGAAGGTTTTTTGTCTCCAAGCTAAGAATTTCTAACATGTTCACAGATCTTTTCAAAGAACCCAGATCTTATACTCTTCTGTTAGTTTCTCCAATTTACGTGCATCTCAAATTATCATAGGGACGATAACATGTCAGCTCATAGAGAAATTTTACAATATATCAAAAATGGAAGAACTCAAATACATGAAAAATATATATACACATATATAAATAATTCTCAAAATGATGATGTATAGAGCAGTACAGATATTGAAGATACTGGAGGTCGCCAATTTCAGGCCCCAAAGTCCCAGAAATGTTTGAATTTCCCAAATCCCTGAAAACGCAGAGGAAAGAGATTCAGTTTCAACGATGTTCCATGTTACAGGAAATCATAGAAACCCATATACAAATACAAGAAAAAAAACACAAGGGAAGAATCTCACAAGCGGATCACATGGTTATCAGAATCACAGGTAACATGAAACCAAGTGCAAGGATTAACCAGCGTAGGGTCCCAACTCTGCAGCACATTGGTGGGATCAGACAGCCTTCTCCTCAGAGCATGCAAAGCATTTCCTGAGACCAGAAGATCAACCAAAAAATGAGCAAGAAAAAGCTCAAAAGGGGGCGGGGGGAAGCCATAGAGGCAAAACATCAAACAGTTCACAGATATTCAATTGGATTCAAAGTATACCTTCAGAATTAGTGGAAATTACAGGGGAAAAAGAGAGACCCAGAAGGAGAAAAAGAATGAGGAGAGGGAGAGAAGCCATAGGGAGAGAGAAGAAAGCGAAAATAAAGAGAGAGAAGAAACCCCAGAAGAGAAATAGAGGTAAAAACAAAAACAGACTAGACAGTGGGATTTGAAGAGGAATCTGACTCAGAGAGATCGATCAGTCAAGTCAAAAGAAAAGAAAAGAGGGAAAGATAGAGAAATCAGAAAGAAACACTTTTAAGAGGCAGAACAGAGTACAGAACAGCAACAACAACAACAGGGAAGAAAAGAGGAAAAAAAAGAGAAATGGGTGTTGGGTGTTGGGTGTTGGGTTTTGATTGGTGGGTTCAGTTGGTGAGGAAACAGCTCCGCCGCGTGACTGGTGGTGGTGGGCCGGCCGTGAGGGCCCACCGCCGTTAACATAACTAACAAACAAACAAATCTTTCTTCTTTTCCAGGGCGTTGCTTTGGGGAACCGGCGGACTGAGAGAACATAGAGAAGAGGGGGTTTTGGTCTTTGGAAAGTCAAAAAGTTTTTGGGTCTGAAAATGGGACTAATTATGTCCTGATTTGTTCTTTTTCCTTTTGGAAAAATATATAATAATAATAATATTTTTTTTTTTACAAGAATCTTTTGATTCTTCATTGCTGTTATTTGGTAAAGCATGGATGGTTAAGATGGAATGTGAATAGGACATCCCTTAACTTCTTTTGTATGTTATGTAAGATCAAACATGTTGTGTGAATTTTTAGGAAAATGAAATTTGTCCGACTTTTTTAAAACAAAATCTTTTAAGAGGTGTAGATGTAGAGTTATGAAATATAGAATTCTTTTCCACGTTTATTTGATAAATGTGTAAATTTTAATGTGAATATTATTAAAATTAATGAATTTGAATTAAAAAATTCTTCTAATATTATGGGAGTACTATATTTTCTTTCTTCAAACTATAAATTTGCTTTAAAAAATATATGGGAAAAAACTTTTGATTCCCCTTTTGTCACTTTTAGTGATTGGTTATAGGGATATCTTAGGTAATTTCACATTTCAATATTAAATAAAATATTTTGCGATTTTTTTTTTTACATTTTCATATTTAATTCTCATTTTCATGATTATCTCTTCTCCCTTTTCTTTCTTTCTTTTATTTTTATTTTTACCCCTCTTCCCAACTTGGGTATGAAAAAAAAATTAAAAAAACACAATAAAACTTTAAATTACATTAAAAGAAAAAAACCATATAAAACATAATAAAAATAAATCTATTTACTATCTACTTCTTATCTTCTAAAATCTGAAAAGGGGCCATGAACGAAATATATATTATGAAAACTCAATTAAAATATAATCTTTTCTAATAAAAATCTAGATCTAAATTTATCTATAGTCTCCTATTATCTTAAAAAAATCAGGGATGAAAATTTCATTTTATCTGAAAATAATAATAATTGACATTAAAGAAATTTTCAAATAAAATCTAAATCTAAAATATAATATGGATATGATGTTAAAAAAAAAAAAAAAAAAAAACATAATAAAAATCTTAAAAAATCACATAAGTCACGTTAATTTTTTTTAAAAGAAAAATTTGTATCTGATCTAAAATCTAGAAGAATAGACATATATATATATATATATATATATATATATATATATATATATATATATTTCAGTTCTCTCTCTTTTTGGCATTAGGTTGAAGTGATAATAGGTTTTTTTTTTTTTTTTTTAGATTTTATCTAAGAATAATTCACATTCCAAAAAATAAAAATTTTTTATAAAAAAATTCTAGATTTAGATTTTATTTATAATCTCAAGTTATCTAAAAAAAAATCATAGATGAAAATCTCATTTTATCTAAAAATATTAGTAATTGACATTAAAGAAATTAAAAAAGCAATTGATACATTTTATCTAAAAAAAAATATTTCAAATAGTTTTATAATTTGTAAATATATTTGTTTGGAATGAAAATAGAATATAATCCTGATTTGAAATTTAAATTTCCCTATAAAAAGTTAAATTAAATTTCTTTCAATCAAGTAACTTCTCTCAAATTTCTTCTTCTTTTACTTTTTTATTTTTTAATTTAGTTTTTTAACTCACTCTTTCTAATTTTTTTCCTTTCATTTTTGTAGAATATTTATTTGTAGCATTATGGTATTTTTTTTTAGGCATTATCTCAAGATTTGAAATGTGAGAAATATCACATTTATCTCTCTCTTTTGTTTATCATATATCCTCTTCTTCTTTTTTGTTTAACATATATCCTCTTTTTCAATTATGATTTTTAATATTATTATAATTTTTTTATATGCTTTTGTGGCTCTTTTTTGTATACATTCAGATTCACCTATTCTTCCTCACATATTGAAGAAGTGAAAATGAAGACTTTACTTTTGAGGTTCAAAAAATTTGTTAAATGTTCAAGCAATTTAGAGATTGGTAAAGTAACAAACAAGACACTGATTGATTATTTTATGTAAACCAATGAGTAGGTTTATAATAATTTATTAGAGAAATTCTTATAAATAGAATTTTTTTAAAAATATTTACACTTTATTTACACTATATTTAAAAAGGCCCCAATTTATTATTTGTACATGTTTTGTACTTTTTTTCTTTTATAAATGTAACTATTATTTGTTCTCATACTATCAAAAGTTTGCACTCAGAGATCAAAAAATCAATTTTAAAACTTAAAAAAATAGTTTAAAAATATTTATTAATTCAAATTTGTTTTGAATAATATGAATTTTTTTAAATATAAAAAAAATGAATATTAAAGTAGAAGATTTTTATTTCAACTTATATTAGTATATTTTATTTCCAACATTATGAAACAACGCTAGAAGGAGGGTTTGAACCTCCGACCTTGTGGTTAACAGCCACACGCTCTAACCAACTGAGCTATTCCAGCATCTGAGATGAAGGAATATTAATAAAGTTTGAAAATGATTATAAAACCTTATTTCAAAAAACCAGATCAAATAACATTTTGACCCAACTTTTTAGGTCAATCTATCAAATAATCTAAAATATCTTTTATTTTGGTTGCTGAACTTCTATAAAAATACTAAAAAAAAAAAACCAATTTAAGCCCATTGAACATTGGATGCACGAATTAAAACTTTGTGTTGATGCAAAATTTGGGACAGAGGGGAAAACAACTGACCTTACATGACACCAATAGTTAAATTTATAATGTAGGGAAGAGATGAGCTGCAAAACAAAGAAAAAAAGGCTCTGATACCTAAGTCAATAATAAAATTATAAAATAAAAAAGAAGTCAAAAGTTTTAATACCTCATATAGAGATATAATGATGTATTTATAGAGAAAGTTGACCTAGGTTGTTCCCTAGGGTTTCGAAGTTGCCTTAGGATGATTAGGTAATTTAATGAGCCAAGGGATGTGTTCGAATTCCTATTTGGCTAGAGTCGGTCTCAGCCTTGGTCGATACTCTCACATTTTGGGCCTAAAATGATTTTGTGAGTAGGGGCATGCAGAAAGCATACCCTATTGGACATTTGGCAAGACTCGGTCTCGACCTTGGTACAGGTCAAGCACGCTGAGCCAAGCCAACCCCCATTTCTAGGCCTATCTTGGTTCTTAGTTGCCACTTCAGCCCGTATCACGCTTCTTCTTGATTTTTTGCTTTATTATGCTAAGGTAAAATCCACTCTTCAAAACTCTGAACTAATAATTTTATCAATTTAAGTCATAAACTTTTATAAGTATATCAAAATAGCAATTTACAAAAACTTGAGAAAAACCAAATGGTTATCAAACAATATCTTAAGTATCAAAATTGTTTCCAAAACATTTGTGCAAAGTTGTCCCAAAAAAATTTAACCATATTTTAAACTTAGGAAACAATTATAATTATTTTCTAACCTTATGACGTTAAATTAAACAACAACAACAACGTTACACACTAATAGCTAATTTATATGTTGTAGGTAGTACATAAATAATGAAATGACTAGTCTCAACCTAGCTCAATTGGGTTAGACATATCATTTAAGAGGTAAAAAATTCGAATCTTTCCACTTCATTGTTTTTGTCGGACCAATGAAGAATCCACTTCTCACGCCATGTGGGTTGTAAGTTCTCGAAAGGGATTTGACTTGGTTATTTCCCATTATTAATTGATTTTATTTTCATTTTGTAAGAATTTTTGGAAGTCGGTGGACTTTTAGAGTTGGATGGATGACCACTTGAATATATATGGGTATATGATCGATATGACAACCCTAAAGGTGGATGGATAAAGTTCTATTCAAACTAATTGAAACGTTTCCCTAATACATGCCCAATTAAACAAATTAATTATGCCCTTTTTGTTTGCAAATAATTTAAACATAAATTTGATATATATAAATTCTATTGGGACTAACCCACACTTAACAAGGCCGAAGGCCTATAAGAGAGTCACATAATGAACTCCACCTTCTCATATCTCACATTGTAGAGTTAAGGAGTGACTACAGGGTATAATAGAAGAGTACCTCTAGTGACTTGCAAAATTGGATAGAAGGGTAGTAGAGGGTCTTTTCCCACACACGTGTGCTGCCACTGTCGCCGTTTGGTTGGATGAGCGGGCTTGGTCAACCACGCTTATGCAAAAAAAAAAAAAAAAAAAAAATTATTTCTTTTTGTTTTATTTTCATTTTAAACCCTTGAACTTCATTGTTTTTTAGAAAAACGTTAGAGTTTTAATTGTGCCATTATTTCCAGATCTGGAATTTCTTTTTCAAAACGTTCTTCCTTCATCTTCTTCAATCTCTTGAAAATGAGCCTTCCAGATATGAAAAGATCACATTTTGTTTTCTTCTTCATCTCCATTATGAGCAACTCTTTTTCTCTCTACTGATTCCAATCTTCTATGCGACGATTGCATGTTTGAAAGTGGGTATTGTGTAAACCTTGGGGAGCAACGGACAAGAACGATTCGTACCACAGTCACACAAAATTTTCTTCAAGGCAATGATTTCCATGGTACAACAAATAAGTTCCGAATATGACGATTACTAAAAATTTGAAAGTAATTATATTAATGTCGATCAAATTTGGGAAACTTCTTCTAGATCTTTCCAAATTGGAGCCATTTGATGGAGCCAATTATCGTCTTGATCCTAGAAGTTGTTGATCGTCTTCGAACAACTGAAGGTTGATTACGTTCTGACCATGGAGTGCCTTGCCAAATCCAAAACTGATGTCGATCCCTCCATGGATGCTTCTATCGTCACTGATTTGGCAACCTCTAAAGATACTTTTCTCAATCCAATTCCAACTGTGGATATTGAAAAGTTCAAGAAGGACAATAAAACTATATGTGACCACCTGCTCGACCACATGACAGACCCACTGTTCGACTTGTTTGTTGTCTAGAAATCTACAAAGGTGATATGAAATATCCTGAAATCCAGATATGGAGGAGATGACGTTGGCAGAAAGAAATGTACAGTGGGTAAGTGGTTACAGTTCTAGATAGCCAACGATAAACTAGTCACGGAGCAAGTTCATGGATATGAAAATTTAGTGGCCCAATCCTTTTTTAAGGCATGAAGATGTGTGAGGTTCTTCAAGCAAATATGTTGCTTGAAGAATTTCCACTATCTTGGAGTGACTACAGTAAACACTTGAAGCATAAAAAGAAAGATCTAACGCTGCAATAGCTGATCAGTTACATGCGCACCGAAGAGACGAACAAACAGAAAGATAAGATGAACTCTTTATCTATGAATTTAGTTAATGCAAACCTTATTGAATCTTCCAATGTGAAAAGCAAGTTCACAATAAAGGGAAACAAACAACAAAGACATCATAGAAGAATGGTCAATTTAAGGCCGTTGGTGGATGAATTGAGAAGTCTAAAGTGATATGTTATGTCTGTGGGAAACCTGAACATAAATATTATTAGTGCACCTAGAGAGAGGGAAGGTCAGATCAAAATTCAATTGTTGCCAGTCCAGTCCCACATGCCAAGGTTGTCGAGGATGATATCATTACTGCAGTGATTGTGGAGGCAAATTTGGTGGAGAACAAGTCTGACTAAATATGGACACTAGTGCATCATTTATGCTTAAATAAGGATCTTGTCCACGATTTCCAGGATATCGACAATGGCGAATGTGTTTTCATGGGAAATTCAGCAACTGTTGGTGTTCTTGGGAAAGGGAAGATTTTATTAAAACTTACTTATGGAAAAACTCTATCCCTTAGTGATGTACTTTATATTCCTTCTTTGTGTATGAATTCGATGTCGGGGATTCTATTGAACAAAGCGGGGCTGAGGATTGTGTTTGAAGCTGATAAGGTTGTCATCACAAAAAATGGTAACTTTGTTGGTAAGGGATATCTATCTTGTTAGACATGTACCAACATGTAGCAAAAGCGACGAGGATCGATAAGCACTCTAATTGATTAATTTTGGCAGAAACGAAAGCATGCTCAAACAGAATTTAATGGGTTTCAAAACATACCTTTGAAGAACCATTGAAATCTTGATTTCTAGTTGCTATATTCTCCAAATCTTTGTTCAGACCACCACAAGACCTTTCTTACTATTCTCTTGGTGCTTTAGATTGAGTTGTTGGACTCAAAATAAGCTGGAATCAAAGGGAACTTGGAGAATGCTCACTACAACAACCCAAAATGAAGAACATTTTCTTCTGCCCGAATTTTCAGAAAAATTCAATCAGTTGCAATCCCTTCAACTTTACTCCAATATCTTCAATATATTACAAATATCATGCAAAGAGATTTTTTGCATGGGATGCAACTCATGCTTGGAGTAATTGAAGGTTGAAGACAATGGGTTCTTTGTGAGCACCTTAGATGAAGTTGAAAAAACAATTTTTTCTTTTTGTGTAATTTTCTATTTCCAAAATCTAATTTTGATTTTAAAATAAAAATTTATTAATTTTAAAAATTAATTCATAAATTAATTTTCTAATAAAATTAATAAATAATTATTTAAACAATTTAAATAATTCTAATTAATTTAATATCCAATATTAAATTAATTTTTACACAAATCCATCTTCATATATTTAAATCATATTTAAATATATATTCTCCAATTTTGTTTGATTCTAATTTGAACGGTTCAAATTAACTTATCACACTACTCTAGAGCTAATCCATTTTCGAGCTAGTAGGGGGACCTCGTGGACCTCTAAATCATGGGCTCCAACAATCTGAGATTAATCGACTAAACTCATTAGACTGATCTAACCCCCATTCGTTAGCTAATGGGTCACTCCACTAAAGCCCATAGTTGAACTTTCTAGATATATTATGTCCACTCAATATAACCATGATTAGTAAGTCAACCATTCATAGGTTGTTCATAATAACAACTGGGTCGAATCTCTGTTTTACCCCCGAAATTACCTCTGGTTCCTTAAGTTCTCACTGATCCCCTAATGAACAATTGTTTTTTGATCCAATCAACAAAATCGAGTCTCTATCGGGCCAGTGAGAGGGCGGGGCCTCTTGTTCAAGACCCAGAATCAGCACTTAAGGGAACAACCTTTCTACTATCCCTAAAAGTGGGTAGGAGTGAATTCCATCTTGCACCCTATGTCCCCAGCTATCTATCCGGTCTTATCCCTGAAATGAGGTTTATTGAGCTGGCGCTGTTAAGCCAACCCTTACCTATGCAAATCTAAGGATAATTCCAAATAAGCAGGAGTTCATAGTTAGCTCAGGATTAAGGTCAAGTTACCTAGGTCATCGCTTTGAAATAATCAGTCTTAAACAGTAAACAACGTTATAAAGTAAGAGTGACTAATTTCGTGGTTCGATCTTGTACAAACCCTTTTGCACAAGGACACCCCCACTCCTCATGTCCAACATGAACGAATTAGGATCACGTCGTTTGTAGCACTTTACAACTCATTGTAACAACTACAGAGCAGATACTCATCCAATAGTGTTACCAGAATAAGATACCCAACCTTATTCATATACTATAAATCATTTTGACTATTTACTCGAACCTGATCTACCTTTATGTCTCCATATAAAGTTCAAGTATTCATCCAATAGTTAAGGGACTTTTAGGTTTATTGGATTTCTATTAAGCAAAATGTCTATTCAATAACATCTTATTAAATTTTCCAGAATAAATTCCATTGTTTACATACCACGAGTTTTAGGACATAAAACCCAACATATCTGATGGTCTGCTTGTTTTGAATGTTGTTCTTGCTGCTATTTCCATGAATGAAATGTCTCTCGTTTTGTTTATATGGTTGAATCATTTGATGTATGGTATGGTAGATTAAGACATGTTAATGTTACATCAATTAAAAGGCTTAAAAATTTACATCTTATTAATATATCTGATTCACATGAAAATCATAGATGCCAAATATGTGTAGAAGCAACATTTGCAAAAAAAGACTTTCAATTCAATAACAACACTTAATACAAAATTACTTGAGCTAATTCATACAGATTTAGTTGATTTTAGAAGCACTATGAGTAGAGGTGGTAAAAAAATATCATATATCTTTTGTTGATGTTATTCTAGATATACAAAAATTTATCTTCTAAAATAAGGATGAAGCTAGTAGCATGTTTATGAAATTCAAAGCTGAAGTAGAAAATCAATTAGATAGAAAAATTAAAAAAAAAAATGATCTGATAGAGAAGATAAATATAGTGACACTTTTCTTAAGAAATTTTGTGAATTAAACGATATTATTCGTGAAGTAACTACTCCATTTTCACCTCAACAAAATGGCATAAGGGAATATAAAAATAGAACTTCAAAAGAAAGAATGAATGATATGTTATTAAGTTCTGGACTATCCGATAACATGTGGGGGGGGAAGCTGTGCTTTCTGCCTATTTTATTCTTAACAGGGTTCCTCACAAAAAACTGGATAAGACTCCATACAAGTTGTGGAAGGGTTACCCACCTAATCTGGATTACTTAAGAGTGTGGGGTGTTAGGAATGTCCAAAACTTGCAGTTCATAAATATTATTAACATATTCTATTTTTCAATAAAAGTATTATTGAATATTTTATTCAATAAATTGTTGTTGATATTGCATTCAGTTGTAAAGATACAATAAATGTATACATGGCTATAATATGAATACTTTAACTTTATGTGACGACATAAAAGAGGATCAGGTTTTAATATATAGCCAAAATGGTCTATAAGTTTATAGATGAGATTGAGTACCTCATCCTGGTAACACTATTGGATGCGGCCCATTTTGTATATTGATACAAATGATGTGATCCCAAAATCATTCATGTGGAGACATATGAGTGGAGGCATCCTATACAATGAGTTTGCATAAAACTGGACCTCAAAATAGTCACTTTTCTTTATAATGACCGTTTACTGTTAAAACTGACTATTTCAAACTCATTAATCTAGGGTAACTCAATATTAATCATGAGTTAACTATGAACTCCTATTTATTCGGGATTATTCTTTGATCTGCATAGGTGAGAGTAGTCCAACAACACTGCTTAATAAGCCTTCCATTTTGGAGATAAGACTGGATAGATAGCTGGGGACATAGTTCTGTAAAACGGAATTCACTCCTACCTGATTTAGGGTTAGCAGTAGGTTGTTCTATTAAGCATTGATTCCTGGTCTTGAATAATGGGCCCCGACCTTTCATGATCGAGAGGGATATGGTTTATAAGTTGGACTATAAACCAAATTGTTCAATAGAGGATTAGTGGGAGCTTAAGGAGCAAGATGTATTTACAGGGATAAAACGATAATTTTGACCTAACTATAAATACAAACGACTTGTGAAGGATCGACTTACTGACTATGGTTAAAATGGACAAAAATATATCTACAGTGAGGATAGTGCAACTATTGAGCTATAATGGTGTGTCTCGGTAGTTAACAAACATTGATTAAATTCGGTCTAAAGAGTTTAGCCAATTAATCTCAAATTGTTGGAGCTCATGATCCGTAGGTCCATAGGTCCCTCTACTAACTCGTAAAATATATCTTGGAATAATGAATTGAGTAGATTTGAATTGTTCAAATTCGAAATTAGGGTTTTGAAATTGAAGTGTTCAAATTCAATTTAGAGTTTGATTACTTATATTCGATATAATTAAAAAGTTTAAATTTTGTTGAAATTAAACGAAATTGGAGAATTTAAAATATTTAAATAATTATTTGAATATTAATTTACATGAATAGGATTCATGTATAAATTAATTGTTTAATTAATTTAATATTTGATATTAAATTATTAATTAATTAATTAATTATTTATTTAAATAAAACAATTTTAATTTTGAACATTGGAATCGGTTTTGAATTTTTATTTAAATTTAATTTTAGTGAAAATTAATAAAAACAAAATTGGAAAAAAAATTGAAAATTGGAAAATTCCATTTAGTGGAATTTTCCAACATTTTCAAGTTTGAGATAGATTAACCCCCTAATTAACACCTAAGTCCACTTTGTTAGTGATTCTTGAACTGTCATCAAGCTGATGAACTAAAGTGCTTGCATGATTTTTTTTTAAAAAAAAAACTTCAAATTTTCATATTTGGAGGAGTTTTCAAGCATCTGGAAAATTATCAGTTTGCTCTCCATAAACCTTCTTGCTTCCTAACCCAAAATTGAGCTCAATTTGAGATTCCACGTCTCAATTCAAGTTGAAGATTAGTATAGAAGATCATTGTGGTGGTCTACTATCAATTTGAAGACCCAATTCATAGAGGAGAAGAAGTTTTCAGCTATTCATCAAAAGTATTCAAACATGAAACCCTCTTTTGTTGCAAAAAATGCTTTAGCATGCTTTATAAACTCAAATTAAGTGTAATTGTAGTGCTTATTGATTCTGATTTCTTTCGCTGCATGTTAGTTTTATCTATCAATGTGGATGCTTAGCCAAGGTAGCATATCTAGAATTTAAGAAACCCATGGTATGGTCTTAAACTTTTGATTGCGTTTTCATCAGTTATGCTAATAATATGTTGCATATAGGTTTATGTGCTTAAGTGACAAATCATTGTGTGAATATAGAGATGCAGTGTTTTTTAAGCATGCTTTTCCCATGAATAAAATTGTTGATAAATCAGTAGATAATTCACTCATTAATCAAACTGCTAGTATTTCAAGCACCAATCAAATGTCTGAACTCCCTCTTTATAACCCTAATAACACAATTGAATTAAAGCCTAGATTAAGTAAAAGACAGGTTAGTAAAGATTTTGGACCTAATTTTCTAACTACCTTCCTAGTTGAAAATTCAGATAAAATAGACAATCAATTTACTTGCATGTACTTAATAGATAAGGATCTAAATCTTATCAAGAAGCTTTAAGCTCAGTAGATTTTAGTTTCTGGAAAGAGGCAATCAAGAGTGAATTAGTTTCCTTAGTCATGAATCAAACATGAGAATTGGTGGAACTACCTAAAGGAATTAAACCCATTAGGTGTAAATGGATCTTTAAGAAAAAAATGAGAGCAGATGGTACAATAGATAAGTTTAAGGGTAGAATAGTGGTTGTGAGATACACACAAAAGCAAGGCATAGACTATTTTGATACTTACTCACCTGTGACTGAAATAACCACTATTAGAGCTTAGATAGCCAATGCTACAACTGGTGGCCTTCTAATACATCAGATGGATGTAAAGACGACATTCCTTAATGAGGACTTGGAAGAGGAAATATATATGACACAACTTGAAGGTTTTTATTGTTTCTGGTCAAGAAAATAAGGCCTGTAAACTTATAAAATCTCTTTACGGTTTAAACAAGCTCCTAAACAATGGTACGAAAAATTTAACAACATTCTAGTGAACAATGGTTTTAAAGTAAACTATTCTGACACATGTGTTTATACTCAAAGTCGTCTAGAGCTGAATGTGTGATTATATGTTTGTATGTTGATGATATGTTGATATTTGACACAAACATAAATATAATTAATGACACCAAGTTATCTTTATCCTCACAATTTGAAATGAAAGATCTAGGTGAGGCTGACGTGATACTTGGTGTTAAGATAAGAAAAACTGAAAATGGTTTCTCTTTTTGTCAATCACACTATATTGAAAAATTGCTAAAGAGATTTGACAATTTTGATGTTACACCTGTAAGAACATCCTATAATCCTAGTATGAGTCTTAAGAAGAATAAAGGTGAAAGTGTCACTTAACCTGAATATGCAAAAATTATTGGAAGTATTATGTTTTTTTATGAACTACTAGACTGAATATTGCATATGATGTAAGCAAAATGAGTAGATATACACATAGTTCTGATAAAGATCATGAAGATTTGTGAAAACCGTGTGAAAGTGTAATCGGATCCCAATTTTAATATTTCATAGAAACTAAATCATTCAGATACAAAAACACTATGCATTAAATTTACAACATGCTTTAATTGAAGAAAAAGAGAGGAAATTAGGGTTTTAAAAAAGAACTTACCCTTGAAGTCACAAAAATCTTCACGTATCCCCCACTCCGGATTGCACAAACACGACAAACACCCAAAAAGGACAGTACCAAGCGGAATCCTCCGTATTCTCCTTTGGGTTGAGAATCCACAAGAGTTTCTGGACTTTTTTTTATTAATTTTGGGAGAGGAATAGAGAGTTTTTTTAGAGGAAGTTTTTTGCAAAGAGATCAATAGGGAGAGAAGGGAGCATTGTGTATTCTCAGATCTTTTGTCTTCACAGGAAAGAAGAAGAATGATTCAAAACTACCCTCACTCCCATGATCAACTAAATTTAAATAAATTAAATTAAAGTAAATTAAAACTAATTTTAATTTAATCAATATATAATTATATAATAACCACCTTACTATATAATATATTGTACTATATGTTATATCTAATATAATATATAACTACAGTTTATATTATATCAAATACAATATAACCTATAGTTTAAAATTCTCTCATCAATCTATGGTATTTAATATAAATCAAATTCATATTAAATTTAACTTATCATTTTTATATGAATCAAATTCATATAATTAATATTTGAATCATATTCAAATATTTATTTCATTTCCAATAAAACTTTATGTTATAATGTATCAAATACATTATATTAATTATATCACATATAATTAATTTATATTAATTATATCGTATATAGTTAATTTTCTCAATTAATTTGAACAATTCAAATTAATCTAAAATTAATTTGATTCTTAATAAGCCCAATTGAGCTACCGAGAGGACCTTACGGACCTATAGATTGAAGATCCAATGACACTTGGATAATCAATTAAACTCTTTAATTAAATTACCCAACTTCCATTAACTATGTCACTCCACTAAAGACCGAAAATTGCACTATTCGTATTACAGATATATTTCTGCGTCCATTGAATTTAACCAATCAACGGTGCGTTGACCCTTCACAAATTACTCATAAATACAATTGGGCCCAAAAGTACCACTGATCTCTCTAATGAACAATAAGTTATAGTCCAACTATGACCAAACCCCTCTTGGCCTAGGAGAGGGTGTGGTGTCACATTGTTTAAGCCCCGAAATCAGTTCTTAAGGGAGCAATTTCTCTACTTCCTCTAACTATAGAGAATAAGTGAATTCCTTGTTGCGTAGCTGCATTCTCAGCTCCCCAATCAGACGAATCTCCAAAATGGTAGACATATTGAATCGGCTAAAATGGCCACTCTCGCTCATGAAAATCAAAGGACCGTCTTCATAGACAGGAGTTCACAACTCACTTAGGATTCAGGTTAAGTCACCTGTGGTCATCCTGGTGAAATAAGTTTCTTCTATCAACAGTGTTACATAGTAAGACTATTCATTTCATGGTCCAGTCTTATAGAAACTCTTTGTATAGAACACCCTCACTCATATTTCTCCACATGAATGATCAGGATTAGATCATTTGTAGCACTTTACAACAATTGTAACAACTACAAATCAGACCGTATTCGTAGTGTCACCAAAATAAAGTACCCAGTCTCATCCATCTGCTACAGACCGTTTAGGTTATCACTTTAACATGATCCACCTATATATCTCCACATACATGTTTAAGTTACAAAAGATAACCTTGAATCTTAGTTTATTGGTTTTAAGGGTTAATGCTACTAAATGTCAAATAAAATGCCTGAGATTTTATTAGATAAATAAATTGTTTGTACATTACAATTACAAACTACAAGACTCATGAGATTTAGGGATCATTAGATAGTTCTTCATCGTTTGCTAAGGTACCTTAGAGGTACAATGGATTTTTGTCAGCATTTTAACAATTTTCCTACAGTGTTAAAAGGATATTGTGATGCAAACTAGGTGACAGATAACAATGAAGTAAGTTCCACTAGTGGATACATATTTATACTAGATGGAGAAGCTATTTCATAAAAATCAACTAAACAAACCTGTATAGCACGATCCACCATGGAGTTAGAGTTTATAGCACTTGAGCTATATGGACAAGAAGCAAACTGGCTAAGAAGTCTACTAGGAGATGTGCCATTGTGGGGGGCTTCTGTATTAGTATCTCTGCATTGTGATTCACAAGCTACCATAGGTATTGCCATAAATAGTGTGTATAATGGTAAAAGAAAGCATATTCGCCTAATACATAGAGTTGTAAATCAACTGTTGAAGGAAGGAATTATCTCCTTGGAGTATGTAAGATATGAGAGGAATTTAGTATATCCTCTCACCAAAGGTCTAACAAGGAGAGTAATCTTAGAGTCTTCAACTAGTACGAGTCTTAAACCTTTAGTGTGATCCATAACCCTTTATTTTGGGTGGTCTATTGTGATAGATTTGATGGATAATTTGTGAGTGATCCATAGCCCTTTATGTTGGGTGGTTTATTGCGATAGACTTGATGAATAATCTTTAAAGTCTTTATAGCTCAGTTTTGAGTGGTCTATTGCAATGGATTTGATGAAGCATCTAACATGAAAGTGAAAGTGTGTATTGCCTTCTATGAAAGAGTTTGAGTGTCTCTTTCTAGAGCTTTCAGACGACCCAAGGTTTTATGTGAATAGCCTAAATAGCATATGATGGGCATTTTATCACGGAATCAAGAGAGAAATCAAAGGATTAAAATGTGTTGTGGGAGTTTCAACCAGAATTTACAAAATTCAAGAGGTAACTCTCTTTGGTGAATTCAGTTGTTGCTTTACTTCACTATGCATCAATTCAAATCACAAGATATTGATACTTAAGTTAGCATCATTCTATTGCTTAGAATCACTATTATCTTTTTATTTTCTCGATACTTTGTAGTTCATTTGTAGGGGATTGTTGGGAATGACCCACATTTACCAAGGCCCAAGGCCCATAAGAGCGTCACATGGTGAACTTCACCTTCTCTTGTCCTACATTGGAGAGTTAAGGAGTGACTAGAAAGTATAAATAGGAGAGCACCTCTAGTGACTTGCAAAAGTGGATATAGGGATAGTAGAGGACCCTTTTCCACACGTATGTGTCGCCACCATTCGTACAATCAGACGAACGGACAGACAGGCTCGGGCAACCTGCTTGCATGAAAAAAAAAGAAATAATTTTATTTCTTTTTGTTTTATTTTCTTTTTGAACCCTTAAACCTTTGAAACTTAATTTTTTTAAAATAAAAAAATGTTAGAGTTTTAATTGTGTCATTATTTCCAAATCTAAAAATTATTTTCCAAAACGTTATTCTGTCATCTTCTTTAGCCTCTTAACAACCAGCCTTCCAGATCTTAAAATATCACATTTTTTATATGTTTTCTTCTTCATCTCCATTTTGAGCAACTCTTTTCTCTCTACTGATTCCAACCCTCCATTCGACAAGTGCATATCTGAAGGTGGGTGTTGTGTAAACTTTGAGAAGCAACCGACAAGAACGATTCGCATCACGATCATATCATTTTTTCTTTCGTGGCAATAATTTGCACAACACAACAAATAGGTTTCGGATTTGATAGTACTAACAAATTTACCTCAAAATAATCATGAAATTAATATAAACAAAATCAAGCACCCAATTTAAATTTCATAACAAGAATGGTAATAAATATGAAGTATAAAGTTCTACCAACCTGAATACTCAAATATGCGCAATTAATTTGAAGAACAAATTATATCAATTAATTTAATGTAATAAAATATAGTGCAAAATATACTTTTGATCTCCCAAGTTTGAAGTTGATGTTTATTTAGTCTATGAGATTTCAAAAGATACACTTTAGTCTACCAAGTTTGCAAAATAATTTTAAATGGTCATTCACTTAACGAATGAAGACTGGATAGTTCAATAATGACATGGATGAGATGACAAGTCTACTCCATTTAACTACTTGACAAATCCTTTTATTCGTTGACAAATCATTTGAAATTAAAATGGTTTAAGAAATTAAAATGTTCCACAAAACTCTAAATTAGTTTTTTCTATCTTCTATGATTTCTTCTACAACTCGTTCCCACATTTTCTTTGATTTCTTCTACCAAATATCAATTGATGGTCTATCATTCTCCTCCCCCGTTGACGTCCAATACACAATTCTTTCCATGTATTAGGATTGTCGTTACACACACTCTTTTTTTCGATATCAAGAGTAATTTTTATAAAAAATTTGGAAAAATTAAAAGAATACACTTGATAAATCTCCCTAAAAAATGGATTTACAAATTTTGAATTCGCACAATTTAATTACTCATAGTACAATAACTAATTATCTTAAGAACAAGATGAAAAGAAAGATGATCAAAAGCTCGTAGACAACAACGATAAAAGTTTCGTACAAAATTGGAGGATTGAAAATTGTGAAAATTATTGATAATTTTGGAGAAGAATATAGTTTAAAAAGGTGGACAAAATGTTGAAAATTAAATTTAATATGGACTTTTGGATCGTGGTAAAAGAAAAATTAATGGTGAAAATATTTATTTATTTATTTTAACTTAAGCATAAAGTGAACTTTCTAGTATTGTACTTTCTCTTTTAAGTTTTTACGTTTTTTTTTATTCTCATGTTTAGAATATATGCTTAAAATTTTCAATCTAGTTCGATCATTTAGATTTGGAGAGTTAAAAATCTTGAAGATATGAACAAGTTTTCACTTATTCTTGATCTTTGATATTTTTTCAAGCCAAATCTATTTAACTTTCTTAGGGGCGTGCATCAATTAGTTATTGAAGATTATTCTTACTATTGTTGATAAGGTTCATCGTGAATATATAGAGGGAGCTCTCAAATGCAATTGTGATAGTTCTTTTATCATTTGGTCTCTTGATACACTTTCAAAAGTCTACTTTTCACGAGTAGATTTAAAAATGTCTAATAGATTTTAAAAGTGTACAAGCCAAAAGGAACCTATTTGAACACTTTCCTGAATTTTAAAAATATCTAATAGATCCTCACTTTTGTATCAAATAAGTTATTTGAATCCTCTATTTTTATATAAAAAATCCTCTAATATTCATAAATTTAATATAAGACATTTTTTTTTGTGAGTATATAGTGGAACACTTTGGGCCATTAGCACATACATAACACCAACAAGAGTACTTTAGGTGGATATTAGTATAAATTTATTAAATTTATATTTGATTATTTAAATGAATAATTTTTTTTCTAATTAAAACGCGTTTAAGAATTAATTCTCTATTGGATTCTTGAAAATGAAGTGACGAAGGATGAATTTAAGGTCATTGGACGTGACCTTAGAGTGCTTAAATGCCTTTCTAAGTGGCCTTTGATTATCATAATTAATGGATAATGTCTTCAAGAATCAATTCTTAATTATTATCTTTTTTTTTTTTTTATCCTCTCTTTAGCAACATTATTAAAGTAGTTCAACAAGGATTTTAAGTGAGAAAATAGAGAAAAAATATTATTCGAGTGTAAATTATTGAAATTTAGATATTTTTTTAAAGTTCAAAGGATAGAAATGAGGGGATTCAAATTTTTTTATCTCACATGGAAAGTATATGTCTTAATCTAAATGTTAAGAATCAAACTTTTGATTTCGAGGTCGATAATATAAACTCTACGTCAGTTGAATTATGTTCATATTGATAATTTTGATTATATACTTAAAAATACGTAATTGGGAAATAAGTCTTGCAAAATTAAATAATATCGTCTTTCTCTCCCTATTCTAGATTTTCGTCTTCATTTCAAGCCATTCAAGATAGGAAAATTTTCACATATAGAAAAAATTATCAAACTATTTATAGAAATAGTGCAAAAAAAAAAAAATATATCGATAGACTTTTATCGATATCTATTATTCTGTATCAAAGAAGATTAAATTTTGCTATTTTGTGTAAATATTTTCTCTTATTTTTCTATTTTTGAAAATCCCCCTCAATATAATCAAGGTCCAAATATTTTTTTTGTTATAATACTTTAGGATTTGATCAATTTTAGTCTATGATACTTTCAAATTCCAAATTTTAATCCTTCGTGCTATAAAAAAAAATTAAATTTACTCCATACTACTAGTTTATTATTATTATTTTTTAAAAAATTTATAATCTCTAAATATTTTCACCATAGATTTTAGAAACATACCTAGAAATTATATTTTGTTGCATAAAAAATATTATTATACAACAAAATTTCATAAAGATTAACTTTGAGGCACTAAATTTTAATTAGATTGAAAGTAGATAGACTAAAATTAAATATTTGAAAGCATGAACTAAAAACGAACCAAATCCAAAATAAACAGATCAAAATAATATTTTAACCTATAATTTAATAATTTTTTTTAAGAAATAAAATTAATTGAAAGTTAGGTGGAAGTAGGAAGGATTACAATATATAGTCTCTTCTCCCATAAGGTTTAAAATTGAGGAAGGAGCCCTGGAGAATAATCACAAGGAGAATTATCGCTCGTTTATAGTTTCAAATTCTTTTATAGATATGCAATTTTTTTTTTTGAGAGATTGAGAGGAGAATTTTTTTTTTTTCCAATTTCTTCCGAGATATATTGAAAACATAATAATAGAACCCTTTTATTATTATTATCATTATTATTAAAAAAAATAGGTGCATTAGGTAATTAATTTTATTTTTAGTTGTTAAATTTTAAAAAACCAATTTTAGAATTTTAGAGGAAAACAGTAAACGGAAAAAATGGTTATTGAAATCCGATTTTTGGTTTTTGGTTTTTGGTTTCTATATTTTTCGGTTTTTTTCTTTTTTAATAAAAAACCAATTTTAGAATTATATAGTTTCTTATTATTATTTTTGCTTAAAAAAAATAGTTATCGAACAAGTTGTGCTTTTCAATTTTTAAAAAACATAAAACAAAAAACAGTTGGGTTTTTTATTTTAAAAAAATAGAAAAACATAAAAATCAAAAACCAAAAATTAAGAGCCCATTTGGTACCATTTCGTTTTTTGTTTTTGGTTTTTGAAAAAGCTTATTTCCTCCTAATTTCTCATAATAGTTTGCATCTTTGTTAAGTATAATAGTCGAATTTTTAGCCAAATTCCAAAAACAAAAACAGCTTTTTAAAGCTATTTTTTTAACTTTCAAAATTTGACTTGTTTTTTAAATTATTGGTAAAAAGTATATAATAAATAAAAAAATTTGGAGGTGGAAATAGTTTATAGGCTTAGTTTTTTTAAAAAAAAAAAAAAAAAAAATCCAATGGTTACCAAATTGTGCCTAAAATATTTACTAAACAAGCACTAAATAAATGACATATATTTTCTATTGTGCTACATGATTTGTTTTATTTTAATCTATATACTTTCAAATGTTCATTTTAGTTTCTGTACTTTCATAAATCTTAAATTTAGTCATTCAAAGTTAATTTTTATCGTAATTGATTAAATAATCCATGAAAATATATATTATGTGAATATGTTTCCAAAATTTATAGTAAAAATGCCATAATTGTGCAGAATACATATGTAGAATTCTGAGCAAATTAGATGAATGCTTTGTATTTTATTGAAGAGTAAAATGAGGCTTATGTAGCCCATACAAAGGAATCAAATTAACAAAAAAAATACTAACCCACCAAAAGAAGTGGTGCAAAATAGAAAAAGAAATCTAAATAACTAAGTTGCTAATCCAAAGGAATTTTATTTTAAAAAGAATAAAAATAACTTAATAACAAAATAACTCAACAATCCCTCCCTTGAACTAGACACTATCAAGTGTGGAGTTCATCTGGTATTTCACGTACTCCCAACATATTTCGAAGTTTTTGAAAAACTTCTAATTTCAGGGGCCTAGTTATCACATCAGCAACTTGGTCTTTAGTCCCGCAAAATTCCAATTTGATCACAATTCTATTGATCGCTCTCACCATTTTGCCATTCAAGATTCACCAAACTTTGTTGGATTGAGGTTTTATCCTAATTCCATTATTTCTATTTGTCAAAAACAACATCTCGACTTACTACAATCCTTTTTGTAGATGGATTATAGAGTTGATACGCTTTTGATTCTTCATCGATACCTAGAAGGACACAAGGAAAGTTTTTGTTGCTTAATTTCTCTCTTTATTCATCAGGTATGTGCACATGGGCAATGCACCCAAATATTCTGAAATGCTCCACAATTGGTTTTGCTCTGCTCCATGCTTCTTGTGGTGTAACGTCTTTTACTATTAATGTTGGACTTCTATTCAACAAATAAACTACCCGGTTAACTGCTTTAGGCCAAAATTCTTTTGGCATTTTCTTCTTAGACAACATGCATCTCACTAGTTTCATGGCAGTTCGATTTTTCCATTCTATTATGCTGTTCTATTAGGAGTGTAAGTTGTGGTTAACTATCTTCTAATACCGCGTTGCTTACAAAACTCATTGAAATCTCGTGAATTAAATTCTCCTACACTATCAGTTCGTAAATATACAATGGGCTAGCCAATTTCTTTTTCAACAAATTTCTTAAAGTATTTAAACATGTTGAATGCTTCCAACTTTTCGCTTAAAAAATATACCTAAGTTTTTCTTGTAAAGTTATCTATGAAGCATAAGAAATACCTTTTCTTATTATTTGACATTGGAGAGATTGGACCATAAATATCTGCATGTATCAACGGTAATTTTTGAGTTGCCCTCCATGTGCTTCTTTTTGGTATTGAGTCTCTATGTTGCTTTCCAACCATACAATCATTACACGTAGTAGTTTCAGCACTTGGTTGTGGAAGTCCATGAACCATATCTTTAGCATATAGTGTCTTTGTGGCTTAAGTGTCCATATCGATAATGCCAAAGATGAGTTAGATTTGTTTAGGCAATGTGGAAGCAAGCAACCTTCTCCTTGTTGAGGTACAATTGCACCTTTACAACAAATATTCTATTGATCGTCATCTCCGATTCAATAATTAACCCTTTTTCTAGGTGATAAATACTGCATTTTACTGCATTTTTCTGTCTAAATTAGAATAGAATGACTTCGTTCTTGGAGTTGTCCAATGCTTAAAATATTTTTCTTTAGCTCTGGAACATAAAAAAACCAGTGACCACATGATAATTATTATTCATATATAACCTCACCTTTCCTTTTCCAAGTACACTCATTTTGGTATTATTGCCCAATTTTACTGAATCTGGGTAGGCTTCATCTAACTCATGGAATGTAGCTTTATTACCACTCATATGATTTGAGCAACCTGAATCAAGAAACTATATGCCCTTCTCTGACGCATGATTCACATCTACATAGGACATCAACAACATAGTTGATCTCCTCTAGTGTTAGGCATTCATAGAGAAAACAACCAGCATTATGACATTTGTAACATTCAAGGGTTGCCTTATTTGAAAGTTGTCATCCTCGACCTCTGCCTCTACCTCTATAGTCTCCTCATCCTCGACCTTGACCTTCATTTCCATTTTGATCATCAATGGTCACTTTGAGAGTTTGCTCCTCAACTTTGTTTTTGCGAAACTTTTGCTCATGTATAATGAAAGAACTTTGCAGTTCATTAATTGAAAGTGTATCAATATTTTTAGATTCTTCAACTGAGATTATCACATAGTTGAATTTTTCAGTTAAAGTTCTAAGAATTTTTTCAACAACCATGATATCATTTACTTGTTCTCCGTTGGTCCTCATTTTGTTTGCAACACCCATAACACGAGCAAAATATTCTGTGATAGTTTCACTTGATTTCATTTCAAAATCTCAAAATAATATTTTGATGCTTGGAGAATTGAATGTTTAATCTTTGCATTTCCTTCATACTTTTTATTCATGGAATCCCATATTTGTTTGTTGTGCGTTTCTCCAAAATTTTCTTAAGAGTGGTTCTATCTATAATTTGGAATAGATAATTCTTAGCTTTGAGATTCTTCAACATCAAATCTTCATATTCCTTTTGCTGCATCTCAAACAATGTCTCTCCCTTTTCCGATTCTTTGTAACCAGTTTCAATTAAGTGTTAATATCCTTTGGATTTCAATAGGTTTTCCATAAGCATGCTCCAATGGTCATAGTGACCATCGAAAACTGGAATAGCTAGTTGCTAAAATGCTTATCCTCACTCATCCTCACTAGAAATCACTAAATAAAAAAAGGTAGTTTTTATTCTTAAACCGTAATGGAGGCTCTAAAACAAATTTATGCAGAATACAAATGCAGAATTTTGAGCAAATTGGATGAAATGCTCTGTGTTTTATTAAAGAGTAAAATGAGGCTTATATGGCCAATATAAAGGAATCAAACTAACAAAAAAAAATACTAACCCACCAAAAGAAAGTGTTACAAAACATAAAAAGAAATCTAAATAATTAAGTTACTAATCCAAAAGGATTTTATTCTAACAAAATAAAAACAACTTAATATCAAAATAACTTACAGTATAAGAAATAACCCCTTTAATTACTTTTTATTATAGTCTTTATTAAATGTGCTATAAAAAAAAGAGGGGCAAACGAAAAAGCAAAATAAAAAAGGAGGAAACGAAAACGCTAAAGAAAAAAAAGGCGGAAAGCTAAATTGTCATAAACTCCTTTCTCCCTCAATCCCTCTCATTTGAAACTTCCATTTCTCCCATCTCTTTCTTATTAGTTTCAACTCCGTCTCATGCCAAGTTTTCCCCACAATACAGCAACCATAATCATGAAGCCTGTGTAGTTCTGTCCACCGGCCTGTGCATTTCACCAACTCGTTTTGTTCGCAAGTCCGCATAGTTTTTCTTGACAGCAAAGTGGTAAGTTGTTTTGTGGCTTGTTTCCATCTCGATTTTCCCCCACCTCTAATCTCTTAGCTTTAAACATTGGCTTATTTCTATATTTTGACTTCAAAAAATTTTCCCATATTTATTTTCTTGCCTTAATCTCCAATTTCTCTCCATTTCTCTTTGTTATGACACAACTTCCTCCCATTTTCTGTTCTATTTTTTTTTTTTTTGTGATTTTATGCTTTAAAACAATTTCATGCAGTTTCAAACCCTTATGGCAAAGACTTCTCTCCCTCATTGACTCTAGTGACTGTAGGAGTAACATAACATGCAACGAAAGAATTCAAAATCAATAAGAGTCGAACAGTTGTATGAGCTAAGCTTGAAGAAGAAAAAGTTGCAGCAGAAGATGAAGATCTGGGAGAGTAATTTCTCTTCCCTTTTCTGTATATTTGATTTCGTATATTAAATCTTTTCCCCACCCATTATACAGGGTAGTGATGTATAGATATATACACTTAGGTTTTTGAATAAGGACAAAAAATAACTAACGAATCTTCTGACAGCTGGTAGAGAATAATTATATGGCAGAGGTTGTTAGGAGAGCATACACATCAGCATCAGCGAGAGCATACACACCAGCGACACCAACGAGAGCATACACACCAGCGACACCGGCGATAGCATACACACCAGCGACACCAGCGAGAGCATACACACCAGCGAGAGCATATACACCAACGAGAGCATTCATATCAGCTTCTACATGGCTTCTTGTCATCTGCTGATGAGACAATTTGTTCTTCCTTGACATCCCCCCTCAAGCGAGAGGATAAGTCCTTTAGTTCGAGCTTGCTTCAAAGGTAGACAAATGTATCAAGGGGTAGAGGCTTAGTTAGACAATCCGCCAATTGTTCTGCAGAGGGTACATATCTAACATGAAGTTGATCTTGAAGGACAAGGTCACAAATGAAGTGCATATCTATTTCAATATGCTTAGTTCGTGTGTGAAAGACAGGGTTGGCAGCTAAGGCACCTGCACCCATGTTGTCACACCAGAGAACAGGTATACCCTTTAGAGAGAAACCAATCTCAGTTAACAGGTTTTTCACCCAAATGATCTCGGTTGCAGCATGAGTAATAGCTTGATACTCGGACTCAGTACTGGAACGAGCCACTGTCATTTGTTTCTTAGATGATTAAGAAATGAGAGTCAGTCCAAGATAGAGGCAATAAGAAGCTGTAGATTTTCGATCATCAATACTTGAGGCCCAATCTGCATCAGAATAGGCTGTTAAATTGAGGTAAGTATCACAGTTGATGGTTAAGCCAAAGTGGAGAGTCCCTGCAAGATATCTAAGCACATGTTTGACAGCTAACCAGTGAATATCAGTAGGAGCCTTGAGGAATTGGCTAAGCTTATTAACAATGAAGGCAATGTTCAGTCTTGTATTAGTGAGGTATTAGAGAGCACCAACCGTACTGCGATATAGAAATGGGTCATGGAGGGGTGTTCAAATGCTCAAGGACAGATAGGTGCTAGGTACTGCAGGGGTTGGACAAGGTTTCATATGATTGAGGTTTAGTTTTGAGAGAAGCTCAGTTATGTATTGAGCTTGATGCAGATATAGGCCGGAGTGTGTATAAGAGATTTGGACACCAAGAAATTTGCTGAGCTGTCCTAGATTTTTGAGAGAGAACTGTGTATACAGTCGGGCAACAAAATGATCGATGTGAGTTGAATCACTGTCGGTGAGTATCAAATCATCTACATAGACTAGCAGTAGAGTGATGGAGGATGAGGTACACATATAATATAGAGAAGTGTCTGAGGAGCTTACTTTGAAGCCGAGTTGACAAAGAGATGCTTTGAGCTCATCATTCCATGCACAGAAGCCTACTTGAGACCATAGAGAGCTCTATTGAGCTTGCAAACGTAATGTGGGTGAGTTTTGCTTTCAAAGCCCGGGGGTTAAGACATGTAGACAGTCTCGTTCAGCTTGCCGTTGAGAAAGACATTATTGAAGTCAATTTGGCGAAGTGGCCAGTGATGAGACACTGCTAAAGTAAATACAATTCTAACAGTAGACATCTTAACAACAGAACTGAATGTATTAAAATAGTCAAAGCCAGGGTGTTAATGAAACCCTTTGGCAACAAGACGTGCCTTATACCGTTGAACAAGGCCTTGAGCATCACGTTTAATACGATAGACCCATTTGCAACCAACAACAGTTTGATCAGATGAAGAAGGTACCAGTGACCAGGTATTTGTACGTTGCAGTGCAGCAAGTTCTTCATTCATAGCTTCTTGCCACTGTGGAGCTGTAAGAGCCTGAGAGACTGAAGTTGGTTCACTCTGAGTAAGGTCTTTAATACGTTCAGCAACCCAAACCTTGGGTTTGAAAAAACCAGCCTTCCCTCTGGTGATCATTAGATGAGTGCCAATGAGGGGTTGAATGGGGATTACTGTGGAGGGGAGGGTAGAGGTGTTGTTAAGGGTGACACTGTAGGGGATTGAGAAGTAGTTGAGGGAGACAGTAATGGGCTAGGATGTGGGAAAGGTGAACTTGTGGTTGGTGTAGGAAAAGTATGAGGAGATTGAGGTTGGATAGAGGGATTTGTTTCAGGTAAGGGTTGTGGAGAGGATGGATGGACAAGAGGTGAAGAGAACCATGTGGAGATTGATGGAGCTATATTTATGGGAGTAAAGATTTGAAGGTTAGCAAAGCCTGTTTGGAATGGAAATTCGTCTTCATTAAATATGACATGGCGAGAGATGATGAACTTCCCATCCTCAGTAAGACATATGTGACCTTTGTGTATTAGGGAAGGGCCAAGATAGACACATTTGCTGCTATGAAAGGCAAACTTATGGTACTGGTATGGATGAAGGTGTGGATAGCACGCACACCCAAAAACTCTTAGAGATAGTAGGTCCAATTTGCTTCCAAGTAATACTTCTATGGGACTGTGACCCTGAAGGATAAAAGAGGGAAGAAAGTTAATAAGATAAACATCAGTTTGAAAGGCATACCACCATAGGTGCAATGGCATCTTAGCCTGTGCTAAGAGAGTAAGACCGGTTTCAACAACATGACAATGTTTACGTTCAGCTCGACCATTTTGTGCTGAAATGTAGAGGCAAGAGACCCTTATTTGCATTCCAAGCTGATCACATAAATGTGCCACTGTTTTGTACTCACCCCCACCATCCATTTGCAACATGTGAATGGATTTGTTGAATTGATTAAGAATAAAGGCTTGAAAGTGTCTAAAGACAATTGCAGTGTCACTTTTCTGTTTTAATGGGTATATCCAAGTAAATCGACTATAGTCATCAACAAATAACACATAGTATCTATATCCCTCCACAGAAAGCATTGGGGCTGGCCCCCATAAATCAGTATGCACTAGTTCAAAAGGTGTGCTTGCATGGGAAAGAGAGTCAGAAAAGGGTAAGGCATAAGACTTTCCAAACTAACAAGCTTCACAAAATGACTTCTCATTATTAGTAATTTGTAAGTTACATCCACTAATTACTTTTGACAAAACTTTAGGGGATGGATGGCCAAGTCGCCTGTGGAGAAGCATTGTGGTTACTGTCCTGCTGATTTGAAAATCAGACTGACATGAGAACTCTTTGGATGGAGTAGTCAAGCGAGCATCTGACAATCTTGAAGTAAGTGGTGCATTATTTATAGACTGGTTGACATCCTTCAGTTGGTATAGCCCATCTTTAAGCCGACCTTTCAAGATTGGTACTCCCTACTCCTTGTCCTTGACCACATAAAAGTCAGCATGAAATTCAACCACTATATTGTTGTCTTTGGCAAGTTTGGATACACTTACTAGGTTCTTAGCTATGGCAGGAACATAAAGAATATTTAATAATGACAGAACATCAGAACTAGTAGGTATATTTGTATGTCCATAGCGAGATATAGGAAGGGATTTACCATTTCCAACCACTACTTTGTCATTACCTGTGTAGGCAGATGAAGATTGAAGGAAGCTTGGAATGCTAGTGATGTGTGAGGATGTCCCACTGTCTACATACCAGTTGGGGTCAGCAACTGACTCAAGTGAAGCTATAGCTGAATGAGTAAAAAGAACAGAGGTGTTCTATTCTTGACTTCGATTTGGTGGGAGTTGAGAAGATTCAATATGGTTGTGAGTTTGTCTGGGGTTGTTGAACTCCTTATTGATCTGAAGTAGCAAACATCAGTTGTATGCCCAAGTTTTCCATAAGTTTGGCAGGTTGGTCTAGTTGTGGATGCATTATTCCAAGGACCACGACCCCTGTTGTGACCTCTTCCACCCCTAAAATTTGGTGGTTGTGTATATCCAGAAGAGTTTTGAAGGGTGTGTGCTGAAGAATTGGACTGATTATGCACAATGTTAGCTGAGGGTGTGAGAGTGAGACATTAGCTATTCCAGTAATTCCTGTCTTGATAGTAAGTTGATACTCAAGTCTTTTCTCATATGACAGCAGGTCAGATTGCAGATCAGACCAACATGTTGTTCCTTTACTTTGGATTGCTACTACAACTGGGTTATACTCTTCATCAAGACCAGCTAGCACTTGTGAAGTCAGATCACAGGAAGAGACGGGGGAACCTGCAAGGGCAAGACCATTAGCAAAATGTTTCATCATAGCAAGGTACTCACTCATTTTCAATGTGCCTTTGCGAGTTTGTTGAAACATTTTTTTAAGGTAATTTGTTTCAGCTCTAGATTGAACTCCAACCAACTCTTGGATTACTTCCCAGAGTTCTTTGGAAGTTTGAAAACCCATCACTTGTGTTGCTATCTTCTAGTTCATTGAGTTATAAAGCCAACCCAAAAAGAGCTGATCCACTGCTATCCAGGCATCATAAGCTGGATTTGATTGCATTTCGACATTAGGGACTGAGATAGTGGTTGGATCTGCACTGGATCTTTCACCGGATCGATCACTAGTTGGAACTTGAATAAAATGATTTGGGCAAGGAATTTCCCCAATTAGATAACCTTCCAATCTGTAGCTTCTTAGAACTGGCCATGCAAGATTCTGCCAAAGCAAGAAGTTCGACCTATCCATTTTGATGGATGTCACTTGGTTGAGAAGTTTATTTAGAGGAAGACCTGTGATGATTCCACTGCTGGCAGCTCGAGAAAAAATAGGTGAGAAAAAGTTTGTAGAAGGTTGATTTGCCATAGCTTTCCTGGGGCTCTGATACCAAATCGAGTAGCTGTATGAACTAAGCTTGAAGAAGAAAAAGTTACAGCAGAAGATGAAGATCTGGGAGAGCAATTTCTCTTATTTTTCTGTATATTTGATTTCGTATATTGAATCTTTTCCCCACCCATAATACAGGATAATGATGTATAGATATATACATTTAGGTTTTAGAATAAGGACAAAAAATAACTAACGAATCTTCTGTACAACTGGTACAAAATAATTATATGGCAGAGGTTGTTAGGAGAGCATACACATCAGCATCAGCAAGAATATACACACTAGCGAGAGCATACACACCAGCGACACCAGCGATAGCATACACACCGGCGATACCAGCAAGAGCATACACACCAGCGACACCAGCGATAGCATACACACCAGTGATACCAGAGAGAGCATACACACCAGCGAGAGCATTCATATAAGCTTTTACATGGCTCCTTGTCATCTGCTGATGAGACAATTTGTTCTTCCTTGACAATAAGCACTTAAACTACATTTAATTTGAGTTTTGAACATGCTACTCATGAAGTTTTCAAAAGAGGGTTTGATCATGACAATACCTTTGTAGTTCTCTTCACGTTTTTCAGCAGAATCTCCACAAGTTTGAGCTGGATTCTTTAGATAGACCACCAACAAGATCTTCTCAACTATGCTCAAGAAGGAATGTGTGATGGAAATACTCTAATCAAGTTGAATTGAAGATGAACTAGTGAGGGTGGAGTATGGTTTCGGTTTTATAGCAGTAAGGATAAAGAGCTCAGTCATCTTCCAATTTTCTTGTATGAAGCTTCACTATATAGCCTTAAATCATGCAATAGAAGATGGTTGCATGTAGGGCAGTTCCTATTTGGTGTTGATTGAAGAGTTTATGGTGGGACTTGGTGATAATACACCATATGTGAGTTTAGTGGATTTCCAATTTTTGGGAAAAATGGAAAAATCCACTAATCTCAAAATCAATTTCAAAAATGAATTTTTAATAAAAAAACTATTTTATTAAAATTTAGTTTTATATAATTAATTCAAAATAAGTTAATTTAAATAAAACTAATTTAATTAATTTAACATCTTAATATTAAATTAATAAAACATCAATTCCTAATTTAAATGTTAATTGATTCTCCAATCATAATTTATTTTCGATTAAATTAAATTTTTTAATTGTATTGTATACAATCAATTTGAAAAACCCTAAAACTGAATTTGAATATTTCAAATTCATAACCGTAAATTCAAAATTCATCCCATCAATTACTCAATTCATTATTCCAATTTATGAGCTAGTAGAGGGACCTATTGGACCTATAGATCATGAGCTCCAATGATTTGTAATTAATTGGTTAAACTCTTTAAACCGAATTTATTACTTTTCGTTAACTATCAAAACATACCACTATAGCTCAATAGTTGCATTCTCCTCACTATAGATGTATTTCTGTCCATGTAAACTATAATCAGTAAGTCGATCATTCATAGATTGTTCGTATTTACAGCTGGGTCAAAATTACCGTTTCACCCTTGTAAATACATCTTGTTCCTTAAGTTCCCACTGACCCTCTATGAATAATTGATTCATAATATCACTTATGAATCATGTCCCTCCCTATTATGAGAAGACAGGGCCCCAATTGTTCAAGACCTGGAATCAGCACTTAAGAGAACAACCTATTTGCTAACCCTAAATGGGTAGGAGTGAATTCCATCTCGCAGGGCTATGTCCCCAACTATCTATCCGGTCTTGTCCCCAACTATCTATCCAGGCTTATTGAGCAGTGGTGTTGGACTACTCTCACTCATTCAGATCAAAGGACAATTTTGAATAAACAGGAGTTCATAGCTAGCTTAGGATTAAGATCGAGTTATCTTAGGTTACTTTAGTATGAAATAGTCAGTTTTAACAATAAACAGTCATTATAAAGAAAAATGACTATTTCGTGGTCCAGTCTTTATGAAAACTCATTGCATAGGATGCCCCCACTCACATGTCTCTACATGAATGATCTGTGGATCACATCATTTGTATTACCTATACAAAATGGACCACATCCAATAGTATTACCAGGATGAGATACTCAATTTCATCCATATACTTATAGACTATTTAGGCTATATACTATTAACTTAATCCTGTTTATGTCACTACATAAAGTTAAAGTATTCATACTATAGCCATGGATATATTTATTGGATTTTCATAATAGAATGCAATATCAACAACTTTATCGAATAAGATACTCAATAATATTTTATTGATAAATAGAATGTTTAATACAAAATTTATGAGCTGCAAGTTCTAGGACATTCCCAACAGTGGCGTCTTCTGAGACCATTCGTTCATGTCATCACATTGCACAACTCTCTCTCTCACTGTGTTGTCTTTCGTTTGGAAAATCCCCTACTTGCCCGATGAAATCAAAGTTAGAGATTTGCAACCAAAGGTAATATTGCGCAACCTCTCTCTATCTCTCACTATTTCGTCTCTCTCTCGCACATCGCACAACCTTAAAATTTCTTCTCTAACTTTTATTTGGGAAAATAAGATATGATCTTTGACATTCTAACATTTCTTAATTCATTTGAACAACATAGGTTCTAGGCATTGGTTTGTGATTTTGGATTGAGAAACATGAGTTTCGTTCATAGTACAAGTATTTGATGTGAATGTTATCTTTGGGATTTATTTTAACAGGAGGTCGTCAAAAGCAAAGGCAGGGTAAAAAAAGGGTAATTTCTACAATGAATGTTATCTTATGTTAATATTTGCCTCTTCTCTCAAGTTTGATCCACAACAATGCGCACTCTTATATCTCATGATGTAATGTACTGGTTTCCAACTTTTGTTTTTTCCTCTCAATCCCTAACCTTGCATCCAAGGTACTTAATTATATAATTTTTCTTCTTGTTTGTGATTTTGTAGATGTGCAAAAATCTTAGATGGATATAAAAAGAAAAGATCCTACAAGTTTTAGAGTGCCAACGCTTAGATTCAAGGAGAAATTTATTCTAATTCACGAAAATAGATTCCTTTTATTGCTAAAAAGTAATTTCTCTTTTAAAACTTTATATCATCTTTACTTTGGTTGTCATTATGTATATAAAATGAAATGATTAACCTTGCTAGCTGTCAAACTACTTCTATCTTCTTATATGAATAGAAAAACAGAAGTGAAAATGCTAAGAAAAGAGATAGTTTGAAGAAGATCAAGGACAAACTAGGTCTTGAATCTCAGTGTAAAAGGTTGTAAGACACTAGAAATTTTGGCTTTTCTAGGTTCATTTCTTTTTAGTTGGGTTTGAGAGATCATATTATACTAAGTATTTTTTTTCTTTATTAGATTGTGGCTGACTATCTGGAATTTGAAATTAAAGAGACTTGCAATATTCTTTTTATTCATTTCAAAGTATTATTCTCATTGTTCTTTTTTTTTTACTTAGTTTTCTTACTGTGCGTGCTTAATCTTACCATTTCAATTTTGTATAAATGATTAGTAATCTTGTACTTATGAGCTCTAGATACATAGTTTTGTTAGTTTCTGAGTTAGCCGAGAATGTATCAAGTGTGGTATGTATTTTGGAAAATGTTTATGCAAGACTTGCTAGCTATTTGGGATCTAGCTATTTGCTCCAAAGCTTCTCAAGCAATCACGTTGGCAAAGTTGTTGATTATATTTCCATATTTGAATACATTATGTTTGTGAACAATAGAGAAATATGGGCTTTTGGACATGATGATCATTAAAGCATGGTTCTATGTCACCTATCGTTTAGAAATGTCCTTGGTTATCATATGATATACGGCTACAACTTATTTTTCATAATGTCTTTTGTTTCCATTGATATGTTCTTTGTTTCTCTCATCTTTATTTTCTTTTGTCATTATAAGACCTTATTTGAATTTCTTGGTTTCGTAGTTGTGTTTATGGCCAGTGTCTTTCATTGTGTTCCAAATTAAAAATATAATTTTTATATTGTTCTATTTTGTGATCTTATATAAATTTTTATATTCTCCTTGACTTTCTAACAAAGTTCAAATGTGTATGTATATCTATTTATTATTTTATTTCTTTATTTCAATAATTTACTTAATTTTTGTTACTTAATAACTTTTTGTAGGTTGATGAAAGACTATCAGTAATACATGCAATGTCTAGACTACAAACATAACTAAGTTGGTGTTATTTGGATTTTCTATATCAACATATTTTGTAAATTGTAGAGTTTATATTTTGTTTCATCTCAAAATGTACCATATAGTTATTGTTGGGTAATATGAATCTTGAATGATTGCTTATTTAGATATATACATTTTGATTTTTCCTAGCTAACCGTGTATGAGACATGAACAATAGCATTTTGAATATCATTTATTCACATAACTAATCTGTTTTGGATATTGATGTTGTCAATTGAATATAGATATTTAGAAAAGTTATAAAGTATGCATCTATAACATTTATCAAGCAGTTATAAAGAAAAAATGTTGAATGCTATGAAAATATTACAATTACAGAATTATTATAGCTTTTATTTAAAGGTCTAAGTTACAATTTATATTTGTCAATAAATGCTATTATAAACAATCAATAACTTTTAAATTTTGCTATAAAAAACCTTTCACAACTTTTACAATGGGCTGTCATACATTTTATGAAGAGAAAAATATGCTATTAAAAGAGTGTTTTTATAACCTTTTAGAAATACTATAAAAAACTAAATTTTTTGTATAGCTTTTATAAAATGGTCCAAATTTTGCGTGGACTATCATGACTTTTCGTAAAATGATATAAAAAATCTACGATGTTTTTCTTAAGCTATAATAGACCTTTTTTTTTCCCCTATAGTGTTAACAAAAATACTAATAGGTAATAATCTTTAAAAAAAAAAAAAATCAATAATGAACTAGCATTCCAAACCAACTTTAAGATTTATTAAAAGTGCAAGAACTAAAATTGGACGCTTGAAAGTACAACAACTAAAATTTGAACGACTCTAAAAGTACAAAGATCAAAATAATATTTTAATGTATATTTTTAATAGATCATATAACTAAATAACACATATTTAACCATTGATAACCTTTAGAATCAAACATAATTAAATAATTGTGATTAAAAGCAATGGAAAAACCTTTGCTTGTTTTGGTGACACAAACAAGAAGAATCACAAAACCCTAATTGTACATTTATAGAAAGGCATCCAAGGAAGATGACATTAAATCAAAGTTTTAAAGCCACACATTAGAAGAACCCATTCCATCCTCTTTTTGAAAATTTTCATCCCTCTAAGTGAAACAAAGCTTTTTATATTTTTGCTTTTCTAAAAAAAAATAAAATTCTTTTCATTGGATTTGGGCAAAAGATTGTTATTCTATTGATAGGGACAGAAGAGGACTAGGATGAACAAGTACTACTTATGTGTCCTTCAAAGAATAACCCCTTTCTCAAAAGCCCTATAAATTGGATTTTCCTATAAAGAAACTTCTCACAAAGTTTTTTGGCTTTGGATTTTCCCTTCAAAATTTGGCTGATTTTCTTCCACAAAAAGTGTTGGTGTGTTTTGATTGTATGGCAAGAACTTGCATGGCTGTGCAGGCAAATGCATTGTTTCTTAGGTAAAATATTTTTGACTTTTTGAGTGATTTCATCTCACTTTTTGTTTCCTTTTTTAATCATTTTTTGAGAATTTAATGATATTGAAAGATTTGAACTTCTGATCTCTTAATCGAGAGTACATAATCAGTTGAATTATGTTCTAGTTATTAGTAATGGTATCATTCTCGTGTTTATAAAATATTATTTTGGTTTCTATATTTTGAGTTTTGTTCAATTTTAGTCACTGTATTTATAATAAAATTGGCTAAGTAATATAATATTTTTTTATGCAATATAATAGTTGAAGCTATAAAGTTAAGATTTATTAAAAGCATGAAAACTAAAATTAGAAAGTTAAGAGTACATCGATTAAAATTGAAAAAACTTCAGATTTCATGGATTAAAATTGATCAAACTAATTTTAATCTCTATATATATATTAGAGTTCTTTTTAAATATAAAAAATATTTAAAATTAATACTGTACTTTTAGAATTTTTCTCTATAAAATCTAAATATTTATTAGATTTTTATATTTATAAGAATTTCTCTATATTTTTTAATTGGCTTAGGAAAAAGTCTATAAAAGGAAGTGGTTGTGGAATTAAAAAGTCTATATGACTAAAAGAAAGTGGTTGTGGAAAGAAAAAGCTACTCTATGAGAAAGTGGTTGGAAAAAGAAAGTTGCACTTTACTTTTATTATTATTATTATTATTATTATTATTATTATTATTATTTTTAAAAAAAACATTGTTTATCATTTCATTTCACCATTTGGTCCATATCAAATATGATTATGCTAGCAATGTTGGTAGTGCTTTTGGGGGTTCCTAAAAGGAACTTTTGTTAGGATGAAAAACTAGTTTCCACTTGAAATTGATTTTAAAAAGTTAAAAACAATATTATAGATCGTGTCACCCAAATCTTAAAATGGGTGGAGAGAGTTATTATTGTTCATTTTATATTTTAGACGCCGATTATAATAGTTTACGTTTCCAACTGTTATAACTTATAATTAATTACAATATTATTATTTTAAATCCGTTTTGTTACAATATTTACTATTTCTTACTCATTCTCTTTCTTTGTTACAGTGTTTATTATTTTCTATCTAAACTAAAATAGTCTGCATCCCGAACACAAACTATTATAATTCACTTACTATAATAACCACTTATTATAATAATCAACTCAACGTCTCAGACACTCTCTTAAAGTATTTTATGAAAAAGTATGGTGTAGTTTTAGATTAAGTGCTTCACAAAAATGTAGAACCATATACCAATTAAACTTAATTAAATATATATTTATACATGCAATTAAATACTATTGATATATTATATTTGAATTGCAAAAATAACTATGTAAATTTAATATATTTATTATCTTTTATTATACAGTAATGTTATCAATTCTTCAAAAAAAAAAAAAAAACTTGTATTTAATTTAAATATTGATTTTCTTTCTTTCTTTTCCAATAGTTTTGTTAATTACTGATTAATTAATTAATTAATATCAATTATGAGTCTTATTTGAAGGAGTGTGTATATATATATAAGAAGTTGATGTTGAATTTATTTTAAATCATCCAACAATGTTTTTAATTAAAAAATTTAACTATAATTTTAAATTAAAATTAAGTACTTCTTTAAATGTATAAGATTATTTAATTGAAAAAATAATTTAATTTATTTTTCTTTATCGAAAATTTATTTTATTATTAGTTAATTGATCGATGTATTTTAAAAAGGCTAATTAATAATTTTAATAAATAATTTATAATGTCAATATATATTACCAATAAAAGAGGGTTCATGCAAATATAGCCATGTTTATTTATAGTAATTCATAATAATAGGATAATTTATAATATATTAGCATTATTATCAATAAAACTAAGAGTTGTTTTTAAATATAGAAAAATGAACCAAAATATTTATAAACAATAGTAAAATGTCACAGTCTATTTGTGATAGACTGCGATAGTCTAATATGTGTCTATCTATGTCATGGTAGACACAGATGGACTATGATATTCTGCTATTATTTATAAATATTTTTAGTATGTCGATCATAAATTTAATTTAAATATATTTAAATAAATTAAAGAAATAAGAAAAACAAATAAAATGACAAGACCAAAAGTAAGAGAGAGAAAAAAAGTTATTGGATTTAGAGAAAACACACCGATTTGTAAGGTTATGAAAACTTTCATGGAATGGTATATGAAATGGAGAAGATTTTCTGGTACTACTTAGTATAAAAAATTGTACCAAATACGGTGATAAAAAATAATTTCTCATTCCCATCCTTATTCCTGTGAATCAAAGAAACCTTAAGCATCCACCTGTGTTTAGGTAAATATAAACCTTTGTTAAGTATATATCGGTAAATGCTCCATATTATTTCTCTTTTTCTTTTTTTAGCTTAATAACGTATGGAACAAAATTTAAAACTTTCTGACCTTTTATCTTAAGATATAATGTCTTAACCAAGAAAACTATGTTCATATTATTTTACGAAATCAACTATCTATCGTTAATAGACTCTAGTGGGAAAAAAATAATCTTTTGAGTAAAAGAAAATACCCTTTATGTGCCATTTGAATCCACTCATTAGTTGTATGGTAGGAAAATGAGACAATTGAGGCGACAATTCAGCAGCTTTGTAATTGAGTCCAGAGGCCAACAAGCCCCAAATCAAAAAGAAGATGAGACAGAAACAGAGTCATTGTCCTATAACTCATCCACTTGGGTGCCCCATCCTCGTACTGGAATTTACTTCCCTCAAGGCCATGAGTGGGTCATGAAGGACATCCCTGAAAATGCAGCTTCCTTCTCTCAACTTTGTTGGTTTCGGGATTCCGATGGCATCGACGACTTGAATCTCGATAACGATAACTCTCCGAGGCCTCGATTTGCAACTGTTTTCAGTGGTCGGGATTGAGCCTTCGAAAAGAAGGTTGTTAATGGAACGATGAACAACGTGTTAACGATTAGAGTTTAGAGTGAGTTGGAGTAAGGTTGGCCAATGACCCAAATTGGCCTTGAAATAATGTAGAGTTTGATAGATGTACGTAAATATAGCATAATAAAGTGAAGAAATGGTACTTTGAAAATTAAATATGCATAAATACTAAGGATCTACCAAAAATATTAAAATTTGTAGTAATTTATTGCTTTAAGGCTTTGGAGTATAACTCAACGACAATAGCTACGTAGTTCCTCGAGGTTGAATGTTCAAAGTTTCTCATATCTCACTTTTGTTGTTACTAATTAAGAAACAAATGGGCTTTAGAGTCTTAGCTAGCTACAATAGGTATTCAAAGTAACAATATTATTATAATGACTATTTATGAGCGTAAAGTCACATCTATTTACCACATACACTAATTTAATGTCATATGTTATAGTTGATTATTTTGAAAGATAGTTATCACCAATTATTTTAAAAGCTACAACAATTACAAAATAAATTATAATATGGTATATGAACCAGTTGATTATTGCCAACTAGTAAGGTCTTCCTTTTGAAGACTAAGATATCTCATTTGGTTAATTGATTTTTTTTTTAATTAAGCTTATAAATATTTTTTTCCTATAAAAAATTTTCTTATTTTTGTTCTTTTTGTTATTGTTGGAGATTTTATGATTGTTTCTATATTCTTCTAAGGTAGTTTCTGGTGGTTTTGCACTTGTCACAAATGAAAGCTTAACATCTACCTCAGATATGACTAATTCATGCAGAATATTTTATTTTCCTAATCTAGAATTTATATGCAGAATATTTTTATTTTCGAATATGAAATTTTGCAGCAGATGTATATTGTTCGATATTTTTCTTATTTATGGCGCAACCTTATTCTGACAAAAAGAAAATATTTTTCTGGAAATTCTTTTCTTAATTGGCCACGTTTTTAAAAGGAGAATAATGGCTCTCATTTAGGGTTGCTGCATTTGTTTATCGTGGAGGAGTGTTTTTCTTCTTGTTGGCCAATTTGTGTAACATGGTGTCTTGAACTTTACTCATGTTATTTCGTTGTGCAACTTCATTGGTTGAATCATTTAAAATCTGTTGTCTTAAGGAGAGCCTAAGACATTGTTGAAGAGAAGGGATTCTTAGTCTTAGGGGAGCCTAAAACCTCATACACAAGAAAGATTTCCCCATCTTAGGGAGGACCTAAGATTCGTTAGTGAAAGAAGTTCACTGAATTACAAGGAAGATAATCAAGTGGAGAGGAGTCTCACACATTATCGAAAGCCGAAGTGTTAAACACTAATATTTTCATGCTTAGGGGGAACTTAAGTATAATTGAGAGGGAGTCTCACATCTAGAGAGAGCCTAAATGACTTGTGAGTTGGGCTCTATGTGAGTCATTGTAGTAGTCGGTGTATTACAGATAAGTACTACGTTGTAATTGCTTAACTCTTTAATGTTAGTGAATTATCTTTCCTAGGCATATTGCCCCCCAGATATAGGTGGTTTATCGCCAAACTGGGTTACCAACTTATGTGTGCAATTACTTATTTTCTTGTTGTTAGTATTTCGTTATTACAGTGCTTGTCAGTGTTGTGAATGTCTTAGAACTCGTAGTTCGTGTTAGACATTCTATTTATCAATAAAATATTATTGAGTAATTTATTCAATAAAGTTGTTGATTTTGCATTCTATTTTGAAAATCCAATAAACATATCTATGGCTATAGTGTGAATACTTTAGCTTTATGTGGTGACATAAACAGAATCATGTTAAAAGTATATGACCTAAATGGTCTAATAAGTATATGGATGAAATTGGATATTTCATCCTGGTAACACTATTGGATGTGGCCCACTCTGTAGTTGTTACAAGAAGTTATAAAGTGCTACAAACGATGTGATCCATAGATCGTTCATGTAGAGACATGTGAGTGAGGGTACCCTATGCAATGAGTTTGCATATAGATTAGACCACGAAAATAGTCACTTTTCTTTATAATGACCGTTTACTATTAAAACTAACTATTTCATTATTAAGTAACCTAGGTTAACTCGATCTTAATCCTGAGCTAGCTATGAACTCCTGTTTGTTCGAGATTATCCTTTGATCTGCATGGGTGAGAGTAGTCCAACAACACTGCTTAATAAGCCTTCCATTTTGGGGATAAGACCGGATGAATTGCTGGGGACATAGCCCTGCAAGATGGAATTCGCTCCTACCCGATTTAGGGTTAGCAGATAGGTTGTTCTCTTAAATATTGATTTCAGGTCTTAAACAATCGGGGCTCCGCTTCTCATGATAGAGAAAAGACTTGATTCATAGGTATTATGAATAAAAAATTGTTCATTAGAGGGTCAGTAGGAACTTAAGGAACAAGATGTATTCACAGGGGTAAAACGGTGATCTTGACCCAGCTATGATTACGAACAACCTGTGAAGGATCGACTTACTGATCATGGTTATATCAAGTGGACATAATATATCTACATTGAGGGGAGTTCAACTATGGGCTTTAGTGGAGTGACCCATTAGTTAACGAATAGGGGTTAATTCGATATAATGAGTTTAGCCAATTAATCTTGGATCGTTGGAGCCCATGATCCGTAGGTCCACGAGGTCCCCCTACTAGCTCGTAAATGGATTAGCTTTAGAGTAGCATGATAAGTTAATTTGAAATGTTCAAATTAGAATTGAACGGAATAGGAGAATTTATATTTAAATATGATTTAAATATATGAAGATGGATTTGTGTAAAAAAATTAATTTAATATTTGATATTAAATTAATTGAATTATTTAAATAATTATTTATTAATTTTGTTAGAAAATTAATTTATCAAATTAATTTATCAAATTAATTTATCAAATTAATTTTATAAAATTAATAATATTTTCAATTTTAAAATCAAATTGATGAAAAGTTGGAAAGGAAAATTTGCACAAAATGGAAAAATGGGTTTTTCCATTACCATCTTAAACTAGCTCACAAAACCCATTCACATTTTCTTCAATTACTCCAAGCATGAGCTGCATCTCATGCAACCATCTTCTTTGCATGTTAACTTATAATAAATAAAGAAGATTGGAGTGAAATTGAGACATGCATTTAAAAAGTTTTTTTTCAGAAAAATTCGTGCTGAAGAAAAAGTTCTTCAAGTGGGTTGATGTAGTGATCTGCTCCCAAGTTTTCCTTTCGTTTAAGCTATTATTGAGTCCCACAACTCATTTTAAAGCTCCAAGAGGATAATGGGGAATATTTTATGGTGGTTCACGACAAGTTTTGGAGAAGACGACAGCTGAGAATCAAGATCTTTAAGAGTTCTACAAAGGTATGACTTCAAACTCTCTTATGTTAGATGAGCATGCTTTAGTTTCTGCCAAAATTATTGAATTAGAGTGCTTATTGATCCTTGTTATTTTCGTTGCATGTTGATATACTCTTACAATCAGTACTTTTTGTTTAACGTCTGTAATTCAAGTGATGAGTCAACCTATCGCTTTTGCAATTGGTACCAGGGTGGATCATCTTTATCTCAGGTGTTTCGATCATGGACGGAATCAAAGAAGGTGGCTCCATCACTCGTACCCCTGTTCTAGATAGAACAAACTATTCATACTGAAAAGCTCGAATGACTGCCTTTCTGAAATCGATTGATAGTAAAACATGGAAGGCTATAGTCACTGGTTGGTCTCATCCAACCACCAAAAACTGATGATGGAAAGAAAATCTTGAAACCAAAAATTCAGTGGTCTAAAGTGAAGATGGAGCATCATTAGGGGATTCTCGAGCATTGAATACCATATTTAATGGTGTTGATCGCAACATATTCAAACTGATCAATACGTGTGTTTCTGCTCAGGAGGCATGAGATATCTTGTCCGTTGCTCATGAAGGAACTTCAGAAATTAAAATGTCATGGCTACAGTTGTTAACTTCAAAGTTTGAGAATCTCATGGAATCTATTGCTGAATTCAATGTTCAGTTGCTGGACATTGTAAATGCATCGTTTTCTCTAGGAGAGAAAATTTTAGAACAAGACTTTCCCAGAAGGTACTTAGGTCTCTACCTAAGAAATTTGATATGAAAGTTACTACCATCAAGGAGGCTTAAGACATAACATCCTTGAAAGTAGATGAACTATTTGGCTTCTTGCTAACTTTTAAGATGTCCCTAGACGAAAAGCCTGAGAAGAAGAATAAGGGAGTTACTTTACAGTCCTCAGTTGATGATGAACATGATGATCCTGATAGAGAGTCTAAGGATTCTCTTGCTGAATCTATTTCATTGCTTTCAAAACAATTGAATCGTGTTGTTAAATGATTTGGAATGAAGTCTAATAATTTTAATTCTAAAAATAATAAGTCTTATGGCTCTTTTCCTCTCAAGCAAATTAGAATTTAAAGTAGTAGGAAGGAAGCTGACAAGTCAAGGGTTTTAAATTTTCAAAAAGAAAAGTCCTTCAAATGCCGAGAGTGTGAAGGCTATGGACACTTTCAAGTAAAATGTCTTAACTTCTTGAAGAAGAAGGGTAAAGGCTACGTCTTAACTCTAATGAGTCTAAAGACAACAATGACTCAGAGGAAGATGCTAAAGCCCTTGTGAGTAAAATCTCATCTGACACCTCATCTTGTGAGATTTTCGAGTACGATATGTATGCAGAAAATGTTCACGACACTGTCAAACATGGGTCTACCAATCCCTCATATCAGGCTCTTTTTATCAAATGACAAGATGATAAGAAATTCCTTGATGCACAAAAAGAAAGAATTGAGACTTTGATGTCTGACAATCATAAGTTTATGTCTACTATTGCAAATGTGAACCGAGAACCTAATCAAGTTAGAGTTGAGAACAACTTTGTATGTAAAAATGTCAGAATTGAAGGAATCGAATTCCTCTTGGAAGTGAATGATCACCGTGCAATTGAAATTAAAATTTAAAAACATTGAAAAATAAAGAAGCAAATATAATGGACAAATACAGGAAACCGAAGTAGGTTTTCTACTAAGAATTAGAAGAAGAGAGAACTTACCCTTGATGGAAAAACTATTCATGAAATTCCCCTCTATGATCACAAACATAGGGACCCTCCTTTTCCTTCATGAACAGTTGAGAACTTGAACAAGCAGGGACACCACAAAAATGATCTTCCTCGTTATTCTCTAGGAACAAGGAATTGGATGTATGAGCTTCAAAATCTTTTTGGCAGAGGAAATTTGCAAGTGAGAATTCTTTTGGGAAGATGAGAGAGTTTTAATATGAATCATATTCATAGTAAATTTTAACCTATAGTACTTTATAAATCTTATTTATATAATATTTGAATCTCATTCAAATGTTTATCTCTTGCATATTATATAGTTCTAATTATAAATCATATTTATAATTAACTATATATTATAATGTATCAATTGTTAGGGTTAATGCCCTAAATCTCGTAGGGTCCTATAGTTTGTAAACCTTATATGAAGAAACTTGTAGGTGATTAATAATATATGATATTTTATTCACTTTGTCTATGAAATATATGATATTTTAGTTGCATTAACCACAAACCAATAAACTAACATCCAAGGTTATTGTTGTAACTTAAACATGTATGTGGAGACATACAGATGGATCATGTTTAAGTGATAACCTAAATGGTCTATAGTATATGGATAAGGCTGGGTACCTTATCTTGGTAACACTACGAGTATGACCTGCTTTGTAGATGTTACAAATGTCATAAAGTGCTATAAATGATCTAATCCTGATCATTCATATATTAGAAATGCGAGCAGGGATATTCTATACAAAGGAGTTTGTATAAGATCGGACCACAAAATGTTTAGTCTCATTGTATAACGCCGTTCATAATAGAGACTTTCATTTCACTAGGATGACCATAGGTAGCATGACCTTAATCTTGAGTGGGTTGTGAACTTCTGCCTATGAGGACGGTCCTTTGATTTGTATGGGTGAGAGTGGCCAGATCGCCGACTCAACAAGCCTACCATTTTAGGGATTCATCTAATTGGGGAGCTGGGAACTCAGCTACACAAGATGGAATTCACTTTTTCCTCGAAGCAGGGATAAGTAGATAAATTGCTCCCCTAAAGACTGATTCCGGGTCTTGAACAATGTGATGTCACACCTTCTCTTGGCCCGAGAGGGGTTTAATCATAGTGGGACTATGATCTATTGTTCATTAGAGGGATCAATGGTACTTAAGGAGTTAGATGTAACTACAGGGGCAAAATGGTAATTTGGCCCAATTGTACTTACGAGCAATTTGTGAAGGGTCATCGTACAGTTGAATGGTTATATCCAATGGACATAGAAAAATATCTGTAGTGCGAAGAGTGCAGCTATTGATCTTTAATGGAGTGTCCGACAGTTGGAGCTTCAAGCTATAGGTCCATAAGGTCCCCTTGGTAGCTCAAAAAGATTTAGTTGAGAATCAGTTTTTTGATTAATTTGAATTGTTCAAATTAATAAGAGAGAATTTAATTATATGATATAATTGACATAATGTATTTGATACATTATTGTTTAATTGGAGGAATAAATATTTGAATATGATTCAAATATATTTTCTATGAATGAGATTCATAATTGTTAAATTTAGTATAAATTGAGAGCATATATGATTGATTAGAATCTATAAGATAGATTGAGAGCATATATGATAGTCTTCTTCTTCAATTGTCTTCCTCCTCCAAACTCACAAACTCCCTTCTAACAAAAATAGTCAGAGCCCACCACTCCTAGGTTCTCACCTTGAGAATACTGAGGAAACCAAGTGGTTGTGTCCTTTCATTTTTGGGTTCACTTGTTGTTGTTTGAAGAGTTCGTATTGTTCGAGGGGTTCGTGATAGTTCGAGGGATTTACGTGAAGAAGAGTTCTTAAAAAGTATAATCACTTGAACCTTGTTTCTTATTCAAAAGCATGCTATAATTTTTATTAAGATGCATAATCTGTATGTTTTATTGTAAACATTTGTTTTCAATTGAAATGAGATTTGGACGATCTGCTTCCGCTCTGTAAAATTAGATCCTTTAATTGGTATCAGAGCCACATTGTAGTACTAATTCCAAATTTCATTTACTGTATTGAAATCGTCTACAGTTTGGTGGGTTTTATTTTTCTGCATTGCGTTTAATTGTTAAATGTATGTGGATAGTTTGTTGATGGGTGTTTCGAGATAGTTGTCTCTATTTTGGCTTTCTCTTTAAGTTACAAAAGTTAATTTGTAACGACCCCTGCGTTTTTTGGATTTTAATTCTTGCAATCGAGTCTGTATTCGTTTTATTTTTGAGTCGTTCGTGAAGCTTCAGACGTGAAGGTTGCAGTGTGTTTCGATGGAGAAGACGAAATTGCGTTTAATCATATCACGCATCTTGCTACACAACATAAACTGCTTATTTTAGTTATTTCATGCATAACATATTATTACTTAATTCCATGATGCATAAGACTACTTATTATACTTCAATGCAATGTAACACATAATTATGGCATGCTTAACCTAAAGATGTATTACCAATCAACATACTATCATAAATCATTGGAAGCAGAAAATCATGAAAAAATTACGCAGTGGAACATGCTTTCTCAAATATTAATTAAATGTCACAAATCAACAATATTAAGTCAAACATATATAAAATAAATATAATAGAAATCGATCATAATCAATAGTCAAATTCAAAGATTCAACACAACACACTTTAAGAAAACAATACAATGGATAATTATTTATAAAGGTCCAACACAACAATAAACCTTAAATCACATATATATTATGAAACATTCAATTAGCAATATATGGTGAAAACTACTTCGAGTAATCATATAATTGTACAATTGATCAACACAGTAATAAAACACACAATTTGGTAACTTACCTCAAGCTCAAAATCTAAATCCTTTATAAGATTCCTATATAACATTTTTCATGATTTCAATTAGTTTTTAACAACTTAAAATTAGTTTATAGCATTAGGATAGGAGTTAGGAAGAAATTTTTAGATTTCTTTAGACTATCTTGAAGGTTAAATGGAAAGCCACTTAGATAACTTAAAAGACAATTTTTTTTTTTTTTTTTTTTTTAAAAGTGAGCAAGCTCTTCTCTCTCTCTCATCCATGCATGCACGACCATGAAGTCTTCCAATGAATTTTTTGACTCCTCAATTCACCCACCTAATCTCTTATTTACCCTAGGGTGGTAGATCAAAACGTTGAGTTAAGAAAATTATACTGATGTTAAGTTGAGTTTTAATTAAGATTTTTCATATTTCCTATGTACTTTCTTTAAACAATCACTGACTAATGAATTTAACCTCTTATATTTTTACTGACTATCTTATTTTACATTCTTAATAATTTAATTAAAAATCCATGACAAGACTTCCAAACTACAAAATTGTGAGTAACAAAAACCATACATCCACTTAATATTAATATTACATTTTTACCAAGTTAATTAATCTCGTATGTATGTTCATTCTTCCATTCAAAAATTAAAATAACTAAATATAAGTATAACTAAGTTATTAATATTTAGAATAAAATTTTGAATTATAAAATTGTAATAATCATATGCAACAAGTATTGAAATCGGTCTGGATGGAAAAAAAATCATATCACTTAAGCTTGATGACTCGCAATCATCATAAATTTAGTTTTCAAATGGTTCTAAACTATATTTAGTTAATTTATTATACTAATTTATCTAAATTAGAAAAAACTTATAATATTATAAAATTACGAAAATACTCTTAATAAGTTCGGGTCATTACAATGCCATTAGATGAGCATGCCAAAATTTTGTTTGAATATCATTCGACGCCTTATGGTGGCCACTTTGGACCCACACAGACAGTTATAAAGGTATTACAATATGGTTTTGTTTGGCTTATGTTATTTAAAGATTGTTATACCTATGTTAGAATATGTGGTAGGTACTAGTGAGTTCTCTCTTACACCAATATAAGGTTATTCGATGTATGAGGTATAGATTTTATGGATCCATTCCACCAACGGAGGGTTATTCGTATAATCTGCTACCTATTGATTATGTCTTTAAGTAGGTAGAGGCAATGGTAACTAGGATGAATGATGCACGTGTTATTCTTACATTTTTGCATAAAAATATTTTCACACGGTTTGACACACTGTGAGCACTTATTAGTGATGAGGAATCACATTTATGTAACAAACTACTTTATAATATGCTCTCTAAATATGGGGTTAAGCATAAGGTTTCCTTAGCTTATCACCCACATACTAACGATTTGGCTGAAGTGTCTAACATGAAGCAAATTTTGGAGAAGACAATCCAAAATAATAAGAGAGATTGGGCCATTAAGCTTGATAACGGTCTTTGGGCTTATAGAATGCCTTTTAAAACCTCGATTGGTATGTTCCCGTACAAGTTGGTATTTAGGAAGGCGTGCCATTTTCCCGTTGCACTAGAGCATCATGTTTATTGATCTATAAAGAAATTAAATTTTAACCAACAAAAAGCAGGTGAGTAGAGATTATTGCAACTAAACGAGATGGAGGAATTCTGGAGCCAATTGTATGAGAACACTAAGCTTTATAAGGAATGAATGGCGAGATGGCACAATCAGAAAATTCTTTCCAGGCCTTTTCTTCCTGGTCAAAGAGTTTTATTATTTAATTCTCGCCTCCGTTTGTTTCCCAAAAAGCTTAGATCGAAATGATTCGGGTCGTTTGTGGTTAAGAATGTCAAACCACACGGAGCAATAGAGTTGCACATAAAGGATGGTGTAACATTTTAAATGAACGCCCAGAGATTGAAGCAGGTGAGGAGCTAGAGGATCTGTACTTCAAGGAGTGATTTTGTGGTCCTGTCTAGCTAAAGAAATAAAATTTAGCGCTTCTTGGGAGGCAACCAAAGTGTTTTTAGTTTTGCTTTGTTTTGTTTTTATTATTATTATTTTTTTTTTGAATAAATTGAGTATGAGCTTTCTCATGATGGTTCATTGATTTTTAGGATTATTCTCGTGGCCAAGTATGTTCAAGTACAAGTTCACTAGCAGATTTCGTAGATCCTTTCTTATGCCCAAACTTTTATCACTCTTCTGTTGAGCTATTGGTTTTAATTTTCTTGCATTGGAGACAATGCTTGATTTTAAGTTTTGGGTGGAGGGTGTACTCGTACTTTGTATTTGTAGTGTTTGGCTTTTCTTGCTACGCATGTTAATTAGGAAAATATTGACTTATGCATGTTTATCTTTGAGTGGCTAAATTTTGCATAATTTTTTTTTTCAATTTTGAGTGTGAAAATATGATTTGTACTTTAATTGTAAATTTGATGAGTATGTGGTGACTATGATTGTCTTTGAGTTATTCTGAATATGTATATTAGATGCTTTACTGTGGAAATAGGATAGCATACTCCTGAATTAAGTTACCTTTAAGTCTCTCTCTGAATCCCTTGCATATTTAAGCATGTAGTCCCTCTCTGTAAAATCAATTCTGGAAAAATAAAAATTGGAACAAAAAACCACTGCTCTGATACCAATTGAAGGAACTGTGAAGTTCCGTATTGGAAGTGAGGATCGACCCAATTTTCAATTTTCACATAAAACAAAAATCACAGAAAAAAAATATACATTAACGAGAAAAATTGAAAAGGTCGGGAGAAATACGTACCCTTGAAGAACCGTTCTTCACGAAACCCTCGAACTGGTCATGAACAATTCGTGGAAACATGAATACCCAATGATGACACCACCACAAGTGAGACCTCTGTATTCTCTTTTGGGATGAGAATCTACCGGAGGTGCGAACTCTGTATTTTGGGAAGAGGGAATAAAGATTTTAGAGGAGAGAAAAAATCTTTTACAGGGAGAGTTTTTCAGAGATTCACACATAGAGACACTCTTTGTGAAAAACGATGAAGATGAACAAAAAAACTCCTAAAAAAACTACCCCACCCACGTTTAATTGAGAGAATTAAGGGGGGAGGGGGAGTTGTAACTCACTCCCTTTAATTTTGAAATTTAAATTTAAATAATAATTGTATATATATAATAAATAACTTATTATATGTATATATAAGTATATGTTATATCAAATATAATACATAATCTATAGTTCTTATATTGTATCAAATACAATATAATCTATAGTTTTTAATTCTCTCAATCATTTGTGGTATTTAATATAAATCACATTTATACTAAATTTAATCATATGAATCCAATCCATATTATTAATATTTGAAACATATTCAAATATTTATTTCCTCTCAAATAAACTTTATATTATAATGTATCAAATACATTATATTATTTATATCACATATATAATTAATTTAATTATATCACATATAATTAATTCCCTCAATCAATTTGAATAATTCAAATTGATCCAAAATTGATTCTCATTAATCCCTATTGAGTTATAGAAGAGACCTTATGGATCTGTAGCTTGAAGCTCCAATGGTACTTGAATAATGAATTAAACTCCTTTAATCAAATTATTCAACATCCATTAACTACTGATCACTCCATTAAAGACCGATAGTTGCACTCTTTGCACTAAAAATATATTTCTATGTCCATTGGATATAACCATCAACAGTGTGATGACTATTCATAAATTGCTCGTAAGTACAACTGGACCAAAGTTACCGTTTTTTCCATGTAGTTACATCTAACTTCTTAAGTACTACTGATCCCTTTAATGAACAATAAGTCATAGTCCAACTATGACCAAAGCCCTCTTGGGCCAAGAGAGGATGTGACGCCACATTGTTCAAGCCTCGGAATCAGCCCTTAAGGATGCAATTTATCTACTTACCCAGACGTTAGGAAATGAGTAGATTTTGTCTTGTGTAGCTGTGTCTCCAACTCCCCAATTAGACGAATCCTCAAAATGGTAGACATATTGAGTTCGCGTTCTGACCACTCTCACCCATACAAATCAAAAGACCGCCTTCATAAGCAAGAAATTGTTGGGAATGTCCTAAAACTCGTAGTTCGTAAATATTATTAACATATTCTATTTATCAATAAAAGTATTATTGAGTATTTTTCAATAAATTGTTATTGATATTGCATTCTACTATAAAAATCCAATAAACGAATCGATGGTTATAATATGAATACTTTAACTTTATGTGGTGACAAAAAAGAGGATCAAGTATAGTCAAAATGGTCTAGAAATATATGGATGAGATTGGGTACTCATCCTAGTAACACTATTGGATGTGGCCTATTTTGTATATTGATACAAATGATGTGATCCCAAAATCATTCATGTGAAGACATGTGAGTGAGAGCATCCTATACAATGAGTTTGCATAAAATCAGACCTTGAAATAGTCATTTTTCTTTATAACGACCGTTTACTATTAAAATTGACTATTTCAAATTCAATGACCTAGGGTAACTCGATCTTAATCATGACCTAACTATGAACTCCTGTCTATTTGAGATTATCCTTTAATCTGCATAGGGTTAGCAGATATGTTGTTCTCTTATGCATTGATTTCTAGTCTTGAACATGGTTTTTAAGTTAGACAATAAACAAAATTGTTCAATGGATGATCAGTGGGAGCTTAAGAGCAAGATGTATTTATAGGGGTAAAATAGTAATTTTGACCTGGCTGAAAATACGAACAACATGTGAAGGATTGATTTACTGATTATGGTTAAAATGGACAGAAATATATAGTGAGGAGAGTGCAATTATCAAGCTATAATGATGTGTCTCGGTAGCTAACGAATATTGATTAATTTGGTCTAAAAGAGTTTAGCCAATTAATCTCAAATCGCTAGAGCTCATGACCTGTAGGTCCATAAGGTCCCTCTACTAGCTCATAAAATTATATCTTGGATTAGTGAGTTGAGCGGATTTGAAATATTCAAATTCGAAATTAGGGTTTTGAATTTGAAGTATTCAAATTCAATTAGGGTTTTAATTAATTGTACTTATGCAATTAAAACGTTTAATTTTGTGAAAATTGAACAAAATTGGAGAATTTAAAACATTTAAATGTTGATTTAAATATTAAAATTACATGAATAGAATTCATGTCTAATTAGATGATTGATCAATTTAATATTTGATATTAAATTATTAACTAATTAATTAATTAAATTAGTTTAATTAATTATTTAAATAAATAAATAATTATATCATTTATTGAAATTCAAATTTAGATTTTAATTTACAATATGTATGTATGTATGTATATATATATATATATATATATATATATATATATATAACTTTCCTGAAAATTAAATGGAAATTACAAAATAGAGTGGAATTTTTCATGTTTTTTCTTCATTTAGAGTGGCTTCACCCAAATCAGCCATATTTCTCACTTGCTTAGTGCTAATTGAAGTGTCAATTAGCAGCTAAGTAAGTTTTTGCATGAATAGAGTTGATAAATAAGCTGAATCTCAACTTTGATTCATTCATGCTGCTGGAAAAAGTTGAAACACTCTCTCCACCCCTCACACCCTCTCCAACCCTTCACATAATTCGCTCCAATTTTGAGTTCCACTTCTCAAATCCAAGTTAAAGGATAGTAAAGAAGCTCTTTGTGGTGGTCCATTAAAGTTTTTGAGTTCAAATTCACGGAAAGAAGCAAACATCAAAGGTAATCATATTATTGAAACCTACTTTAGCAGAAAACTGTTTTTGCATGCTTTTAGAACTCAAATTAAATGTAATTAGAGTGCTTATTGATTTTGATTTCTTCTGCTGCATGTTAGTGTTATCTATCAGAGTTCATAACTCACGTAGGATTTAGGTCATGTCACTTATGGTCATCTTGATGAAATGCAAATCTCTATTATTAACGATGTTATATAATAAGACTAATCATTTTGTGGTCCGGTTTTATACGAACTCTTTATATAGGATACCCCCGCTCACATGTCTCCACATGAATTATCAAGATCAGATCATTTGCATACCTTTACAACAATTGTAACATCTACAAAGCGGGCCATATTCGTAGTGTTACTAGGATAAGGTACCCAACCTTATCTATCTACTACATACCATTTAGGTTATTGCTTAAACATGATCCACCTATATGTCTCTATATATATGTTTATATTATAAAAGATAACCTTGGATGTTAGTTTTTTGGTTTTGTAGGTCAATGCTACTAAATGTCGAATAAAACATCTCATATTTTATTAAATAAATAAAATGTTTGTACATAACAATTACAAACTACAGGACCCACGAGATTTAGGGCATCAACCTCAACAATCTCCCACCTGTCCTAAAACTAATAGGTTGTACAATATAAAAGTCATACTAATATAAAAGTACACATAAAATAATAAACTAGGGCATAATATGCGTTCAGTACAAAATCTCCTACTTGCCATAAACTAAATATAGCCTATCCCATAGACTCATACTCTACAGATGTCCGATAGCCAATTCTTAATTTCAGTCAATAGACCTACATCATTCCCAATGAGTAAGATATCGTCTAAATACATCACTAGAAAAGCTATTGAACTGTTGATGATTCTCTTGTAGACACAAGACTCATCAACATTCTAATCAAAGCCAAAAGATTTGATCGCAGTATCAAATCTTATATTCCAAGATCGAGAAGCTTGCTTCAATCCATAAATGGACCGATTAAGCTTGCAAACCTTTTGCATTTGACCTATGGATCCTTCAAACTGCTCCATATAAATGGTCTCCTCAAGATTGTCATTTAGAAAGGCAGTCTTGACGTCTATTTACCAAATCTCATAGTCATAATATGAGACAATGGATATGAGGATCCGAATAGACTTTAAAATGGTAACAGGTGAGAATGTCTCCTCATAGTTGACTCCCTCAACTTAGGTATAACCCTTTGCCACAAGTCTAGCCTTGAAGGTTTGCACCTTCCCATCAGCACCCTATTTTCGTTTGAAGATCCACTTGCAACCTATAGGTTTAACCCCATCAGGGTGATCTACAAGATTCCAAACCGAATTGAAGTACATAGACTCCATTTCGAGATCCATAACTTTGATCTACTCATCTTTGCCAACATCCTCCATTTCGTTCTTGTAAGATAATGGATTCTCAACATTTTCGTCAACTAAGATAGCTAAGGTTTCTGTTAAACCCATATAACGAACATGTGGGTTCGTAACCCTCCCATTATGTTGAGGCTCCCTCAACACTTGAGGTGGATTTGACCTGTTAGATGATCCAACTTCAACAACTCTTATTGAGGTATTGGGTTCTTCAACAACTCTTATTGAAGGTTCGATAGTTTCATTGGAAAGTTCACTCAACACAATCTTAATACTGGATTTATGCTCCCTTATGTGGTTTTCTTCTAAAAAGGTAGTGTTTGTCGACACAAACACCTTATTATCTTTAGGATCGTAGAAGTAACCACCTCTCGTTCTTTTAAGGTAACCTACAAATAGACACAATTTTGAATGAGATTCCAACTTCTTAGGATTTGCCTCAAGCACGTGTGCTGGGAAACCTCATATCCTAAAATATCACAAATTACCTTTATGACCATTCCATAATTTCAAATGTGTTCCAGTAACACTTTTGGATAGAACACAGTTCAAAATGTAAGGTATAGTCTGTACTGCATAACCCCAAAATGAGTCTGATAGGGAAGCATAACTCATCATAGACTGAACCATGTCCAATAGGGTTTGATTTCTTCTTTCTGATACACTATTTTGCTGAGGTGTACCAAGTGCTGAGAGTTGGGATACAATTCCATGTTCTATCAAATAGTCTTTGAATTTTAGATTTAAATACTCTCCACCTCAATTAAATCGAAATGTTTTAATGATTTTATTTAATGCGTTTTCAACTTCAATCTTATACTCCTTGAATCATAACCATATCTATAATCATCATCAGTAAAAGTGATAAAATATTCAAATCCTCCTCTTGCTTTAATATTCATCGGACCACAGAGGTCTGAATGTACAAGTTATGAGGGTTCTTTAGCCCTGTGACCTTTTCCAGTAAAAGATCTTTTAGTCATTTTGCCTTCAAGGCATGATTCACACGTAAAAAAAAATTCTTCTAACTCGCTTAGAAGTCCATTCTTAACCAGTCTCACAATCCTATTAAGATTTATGTGTCCTAATCTCAAGTGCTAAAGATGGGCATTTTTCTTAGGAGAAATTTTAAGTCTTTTATTCTGAGTTACCACAGTTTTAAATAGTTTAGTATTTATGAGGGTTTTAGTTGCTAACGATTTTAGCACATATAAATTATCTTTAAGATTAGCACAACAAATATGTATTCTTTGTAAAAATTTAAAGATACTTTTGAAACTTTTGAGAGTTCAAGGGTATTTTAATATAAAGTACAAAATTTAAGGATATTTTGTATAATTTAGTCACATAAAATTCAAATTGTCTATCAAAGCAGCATTAAATTCTCGTACCCATTTTGTTGTACTTGAAAAAGAAACAACTAGGGAAAAAGTGGAGAAGAAGAAGAGGAAGTTGACCACGAAGGTGGTGGGGAATATGAAATTTTATTTTAGAATTTTGAGAACATAGATTATTGAAGTTCTTTTTTTTTTTTTTTTTTTTTGACGTTTATAGATTATTGAGGATTAAGAAATGTTTAATTGACAAATCGATTTAAGAAGGAAAAAAGAAAAGAAAAGAAAATAATGATTGTACAATTGGTAAAAAATGAATCCCCGTTTAATAACCATTTTGGTTTTAGTTTTTGTTTTTACCTATGGACATTACTTCCAGTTCTAAATTTCTTCCTTCGTCATCTACTTTTCACTAGTGGTTTAAAAACGAATCCAAATTTTGAGAACTAAAAAAAGTTGTTTTCAAAAAGTTGTTTTTGTTTTTAGAATTTGGCTAAGAATTCAACTATTACACTTAAAGAAAGATGTAAATCATTCTAAGATATATTGAGGAAATAGACTTAATTTTTAAAAGTAAAAAACAAAAACAAAATAGTTACCAAATAGGGTCTAAAATTTTTAATTTCAAAATTTTGTAATCAGGCTAATATATTATAAAAAAAAATCAAGACAAAATTTTAATAAATAAAAATAGAGAGTCATAACCTGAATTGAAATTAGAAAGAGAATTCAGGATAATTTTTTCAAAAAAAGAAAAAAAAAAGATAAATTAAGAATAAAAAGAAAGTAAAAGGAGAAATTTATACCTGATTTCACATATCAATTTTGAAATCTTATTGACAAAATAGAAATTAAATACAAATATCCTAGACCAAAAGTCTTAATTTTGAAAACTTCATAACTAAATATAAATTAAGTTAAAACGAGAGGGACCTATTACAATTTTTATCAATTTGTTTTTCCACTTCTACTATTGTCTATATTTTATGATAGGATTTGTTTTCAGATATCTGATAACAAATCAAAATATTTACAAATAATAGCAATATATGACAATTTATCTGTGATAAAATATGATAGATTACGATAAACTATTATATGTGTCTATTATTTATATGTGATAGACAGCGACAGACAGCAATAGATTACTATATGTGTCTATCATCACGATAAACAACGATAGACTATTATCTGCGAATATTTTGTTATTATTTATAAATATTTTTAGCAATTTTGTCATTTAAAATAATTACCTACGAAATACAAATATGTCTACCAATATTTCACATTACACATAATCTTTTTTCTTTCTTCCCTTTTCTTGATTAATTTCTTATTTTTATATAAAAAAATATCCTGACTTTTCTTTCTTATTTAAATTCAGGGTTTCTGACTTTCTGTTTTTATTTATTAGATTTCTGTATGGAATTTTCTTTTACAATATATTAGTTCGATTAAAAAATTTTGGAACTAAGAATTTTAATTTTTCCGACAACTGTTCATTTTTTGAAAAGAAATATTTAAATCGATTTGTCAACTAAAAATTTCCTAATCTTTAATCTCTTTTCTCAAATTTCTAAGATAATATTTCACATTCCCCACCACCCCTTTGTTGTGCATTTCATCCTCCTCCTCCTCTCCGTTTTTTTTCAAGTATAATAAAACGGGATATGAGAATTGAATGGCGCGTTTGGTAAACAATTTAAATTATGTATTATATTTTTAGATTTACTAAGTTAGCTAATATGCATGTCGTTAGACAATCTAAATTATGTTTTTGAAGGATTATGTGACCCAAATAACCAGCTAAATAACTAAATTTCTCCTCGAGTTGTCTTTCTATTTGCTAAGGTTATGGAGCCTTGTTCTCACAAGTTCTTTGTAGATGGCAATCTTAATTAGAATCTTCTCCATCTAGATTCATCTCCATGATTGTTCGACTCATCTTTTTATTGGAAATTGTAGATCTCTTATTAAAAGAAAATTTGTGTTCCTGCTGACGGCACCAACTACTAATGCCAAATTTCATAACATGGAAAAACATGTTCGACCTTCACGTAGAAAAAACATAAATTTGTATTTAGGAGAAGAACACGACATGCAAAACAAAGAGATCTACACACCGATATGATATTTGGCACACACACTCCAATGCTCAAGTCAGACATTTGATAGCCTTTTCTAGTTTAGAGTTAACTTACTTACCTCTTCTAATGCTATCCTCATGTATTTATTAGAATCGATAACCTAGCTTCTCTTCGTTTAGGGTTTTCTAACTACTCCAAGTTTCCCTTTCTCTATTATCGAACCTAGGCATGTGAGAGTCACCCCTCCAACCAGTTTGATGGGCTTCCCTCGTCATTGGCGAGGTCGAGTGTGATAACTTGGTCTAGGCCTAATTCAACTTTCTTATTTAGGTCCATTTCGGCCTCTAAATATCATTGCTAGCAAAGATCCTATTATTTTCTTCCTTCACTTGCCTTATTCGTTTGTTATGTTGATTATATCATTTGTTCTATTAAAGTTAATTAGGGTGTATTTTATTTATTATGTTTCTTGTGTCTTTTTCTTATCTAGTTTTTCTTTTTTAATATTTTTCTTTTTTTGTTTCTTTCCTTTGTTGGATCTGTTGGTGTCTATTTATTCGCTTTTGTAATATATTCTGATTAAGTTGATTATTCAATAAAATATATCAAATTAACATGATATCAAAGCCATAAATCTAAGGTTTTATACTTTTTGATCTCTGCCTCTATTGACGATCGATCAACAAAGACAAATCTATACATTGATTTATCTCTGCCTCCATTGACGATCGATCTCTGCCTCTTGGGCCTCGATTTCCTAATTCAAACAAACAGAAATCAAAGAAAAAACAACCAAATGCTTCATTGGGGCATTTCATCGAACACATTGTAAGCTACCAAAAAGAATCATCACAGAACCAACCATGGAGAAGAGAATGTAGACTCCGATTAGGAAGATAATCATAAACCAGAAGCTTTTCTTCTTTAGCATAGTAAAAAGCTCTTCTTTAGATAAAATAAGTTAATACAGATAAAAATAAGTATAGACTCTCAATGTGAATGTGAATCTCAAACTTAATGTGAAAACTATTACATCAAAACTAATCTCAAACTCAACACCAAAAAAATTAAAATGGAAGTCTAGAGATTCCTGATTGATCAAATGAACAGTCACAACTAAAAGCAACAATATCCATTAGAAAAGAAAAGAAAGAAACAAAGAGACAAAGAAACAAACAAATTGTTAACCAAATTCCATACCTTTTCAAAAACACAGCAGAACCATCCTTTGTCTCACAGACCAATCTGTCAAAGAAACCCAACATTAGATCTATTAAAAAAATGACCAAATAAAAGAAGTTGGTTCATGGCAACTAAATTCTGATACGACACAAGCACTTGTATTTATAATAATAGAGCAATAAAAAAAGTTAATTTCAACTAAAAGTAGGTTTTCAGACTGTTTTCAGGAAAGAGGCAAGAAACAAGAACAATTTCAATAAATTGGTCTTGAAGCAAAAAACAATTATTCCTCATTCCATTATCCTCAAATTCCCAAATTCCTCATAAACTAATAGAGAAATAACCACGAACACAAATCCTCAAACTCCACAAATGGATAAAACAAACACAAAAAGCGATAATCAGAAGGAGAAACTCAATGAAAGTAGAGATCTGAGAGAAACCGGGGAAAATCATTGGTTCAGTTCAGTTAGATCGGTCCGATCCAGTTCAGTTTATTGAGTCTGGTCTGGTTAGGTCATTCAAACTAGTTTGATTCAGTTCGGTTCATCTATTTATTTGATTCTAGTTTTAGTTCTTTGTGGGTTCTGTCTTCCATCAGATCTACCTTGATTTTTTATTCAGGAGTTTCGTCATCAACTTTAGTTGATCGCTTCACAAACTCAAGCTGGTTGTTATTTTACTACCTTGAGTTTGAGGGAGGGTATTAAGTTAATTAGGGTCTATTTTAATTATTATTTTTCTTATATCTTTTCTTTATCTAGTTTTTTCTTTTCATATTTTTCTTTTTCTGTTTCTTTAATTTATTGGGTCTGTTGGTATCTATTTATTCGCCTTTGTAATGTATTCTGATTAAGTTAATTATTCAATATAATATATATGACATTAACATTTTCCAAGATCGCCCATAACAATAACATTGCTAGAGACCTTTCAATTTATATGGCTAAAAGAAAAACATTAATTTCACTAAATATGGTTTTTGGTACAATCCAATCCAGCAGCTTGATTCAAAATTTCAGTTAAAATAACGGGAAAAAAAACTAGATTAAGTTGTACTTGAAATCAAACACTTTACCACAAAGAAAAAGGATATGATTATTTTCTTATCAATGAGCCTCTTACAAATGCATAAACTATTCATAGGCAAGAACTTGCATTTATAAATAATCGTTCAATTTTTTGTTATGGAATTGGAAAAGATTAAAAGTTATTGCATCTTTTGTGAAAACTCTTCATATTCACCATAAAGATTAAATATTGTTTGGGACGTTGAGTTGGTTATTATATTTGTGGACTAAGTTTTAATAGTTTGTGTGTGGGGTGCATACTATTTTAGTCTAGATTATAATAGTTTGTGTTTGGGGTGCAGATTATTTTAGTTTTGATAGTAAATAGTAAATACTATAACAAAGAGGAAAATAGAGGATGAGTAGGAAATAGTATACACTAAATCAAAAAGGGATTTGAAACAATAATATCGTAGTTAATTGATAGAGAGGATAATTAGAGCTCTAAACATAAAGTGGACTATTACTGATTTCTCAAAAGTTATGTTAATGAGAGAGAGGTAATGAAAAAAAGATTGATAGAGAGGATAAATTGAATGAGTAGAGACAAAAAGACAATGAGAGGAAAGAAGAAAGAGACATATATAGCATGTATTAGCAATTGAGGAGTCGAATTCTCCCACCCCTATTGTGTACCTAAAAAATAGGATAAAATATCATTAAAAGTTGTTGAATCAATAAATTGATTATTTCATTAAGCATATATTTTCCTCATCCCTAATGTATTTAGAGATTTGAGAAACGCATAACACATTAAACTTTTTCCCATTATTGATTATTCTATTCTATATTATCCGTCAATTCTAAGTTGTTGCCACTAAACTCATCTCATTTTCAACTCCTCTCCTTTCATAAATAACAAAAATCTCTCCAACATTGCGCCCATCATTCAGGAATGAATAGACGATCAACGCAATGACGGCGCATGCGACAATCGATCAAGAGCTTTGCGATCAACGCAACTTCAACCGCATGCGGTAATAAAAAAAACACCACATGCAGGCAAACGATCGAAAATGCAAAAGAGCAACGCAATTGCAGAGGCATCAAACACGTGTATAGCTGACCGTGGTGCATTTCTGACAGGATTGATTGCGTAACAAAAGAAATATTCATTCCACCATTTCCGGAGCTGCCATAACAATAAAGTGGGGTTCACAAGTCAGAGAGTCAAAGCTGAGCCTATAAATAGCCTCTGAAATTCCATTGAAAAATATACTTAATACGGGCATATTTTGATATTTGTATATTGAGAGAGAGACTAGTTTGAGTGCTGATCGGAGAAGATCCGGGAAGATTTAAGAGACAAGGCCGAGAGGTGAGTCTCAGAGCAAATCCTTTCAATCCCCGCCGTGAAGCTCTGTACCAAGGTCACTCCTACCAGACGAGCAAGCCTAAGAGGGAAGCTCTTTCTTCCATTCAATCCATTTCGCCGGCAAACAAATCCACCGTCCAGATCTCTGTCAAGACGTTGGCACTCTTTTGTATTTGTTTCTATCTCTTATCATTAATTGTATTCATCTTCTTAATCTCTATCATTCACACCATGTATCAGACGCTAAATATTAGTATTGAATGTCATGATCATTTTCATCTCCATCTTTCTATCTATTTCCATTCCTTCATTAATCGCTTTCTCCATGATGTTTTCTTAATCCCTTGATAATTAGTATGAATCTAACAAGTAAATAATCTATGCTAAAGAAATAAAGATGTTTAGCTAAAGTATGTTAGACGGCATCTTCACATGTGAGAGTAGTAGTGAAGATGTCATTCTGCTTGTTGAAAGAAGATTAGAAGAATGCGTTGACTAAAGCAAGAAGTACTTCCAGCGATGGACAACCTTGTGTTCATTACGTCTCTCCCTATTTCACCACAGAGATATGGGAGCGCGGCCGATCACCGAGAGGTGTACGCAAAGGGAAAGCGGAACCGTAGTTAAATCTTTAACGCAATTAATAAACTTGTGATGTTTATATTAATTACTCTTTTTATTTCTATTCCATACATAAAGACTTGTCATCGCATAACACGACCCTTTGTATAATCTTCACATTCAGTCTCAATCTCAGTATCATGTATCAGTATCCTGTATCTTGTATCATAATAGCTTAGGTTTACTTTTATCACATTTTATTTTATTATCACAACTTTACTTTACCACATTAACGCAATTTAAATACCTGTATAAACACAACTTTTTATTAATTGAAAGACCCCCGGTTGCATATATCACGAACGTAACGCATTAACTACGCAATCCCTGTGTTCTACCTTGGTTCACTCCGAGAAACTTGCGGTGGAATTATACTTGGTTTCAACGCAAGGAAACTTGTGACAACGCATAGCATACTACAAGCATTTCATTAATAACGTATACATCTAGAAGTAGTATCGCATTTCATCGCATCACAGTACACATTATGCACATAAAAAGTTTATGGCGCCGTTGCTGGGGATTGGTAATGGTTAATGTTGAATACGTTTGTGATATGTTGCAAGACAGATCTCTTTGTACTAGCTGTTTATCGCGGAGAGCAATCTGAAAGCTTATGAGTTCTGGAGTGATCTAGAAATTTTAAGCAGACCCAGAGATCAAGTGTATTATTCGCGCAGACGCACATCAGGGCCGAATTAAGTGGTGAAGAAGCATGGCTAACAATAACGAGGCACCCGCAGGAAATCAAAGGGAAAATTGGGTAGCGCAAGACTCCATATTTCTTGCTGCTGACCGCAACATTCCTATAAGGTACTATGCAGCGCCGAATTTTTATAATTTCTCGCCAGGAATTTCAAGACCCATGGTAGAGGAGAATGTAAACTTTGAAATAAGATCAATTATGCTGCAGATGATTCAGAATGTGGGGAAATTCGGAGGATTACAAGGAGAAGACCCGCATGCTCACTTGACGAGCTTTGTAGACATGTGCAGCGCATTCTCCATGCCTGGTATGACTCAACAAGGACTTAGATTATATCTTTTCCCGTACACACTACGGGACAAAGCAAAGAGGTGGGCTCAGTCATTAGAGCCAGATGAGATTAACGCATGGGACTAGTTGGTTGAAAGGTTCATGAATAGATTCTTCCTTCCAGCCGTCAATGCAAGGAGACGGAGGGATGTGTTGAATTTTGAACAAAAGAGTTATGAAACTTTGAGCATCGCCTGGGTGCATTTCTGACAATTAGTGAAGAGTTGTTCACATATCGGGATTCCCGATGGCATTCTGATGGAGACTTTTTACAGTGGCTTAGATCAACCAACGCAAGTAGTTGCTGATGCCTCCGCAGCAGAAGGATTAATGGATAGATCGTATACGGAACCAAAGAGCATCTTGGATCGCATCTTGCGACATTCAGATGAGTGGATTGATACCGGGTTCGAGGAAAGAGGTCTGTAGCAAGAAAAAGCAGAAAGTGTCGATGTGTCAATTGATACAATGAGCACACTGGTAGAACAGATGACCATAATGACCTCGCTCCTTCGGACTATGGCTAATCAACAAAGACATCTCTCTAAGGGTTCAGCACAAGTTAATGCTTTGACACACGTGGCCGTATGAATTGCGCTCAATGTGGAGAGGGGCATTCAGCGGAAGTCTGCCAGTGGAATCAACAACCCGTATACTCTGTCTACCATGAACCATTTGGCAACTCTTACAACCCTAGTTGGCAGAATCACCCAACTTTAAGTTGGGACAGGAATCAAAACTAGGGGAGCCACAGTTTTCATCAGAACAGTTATCAAAGGAATCAAGGCAATCCTCATGTCTTCATTAATCCGGACCATAGCCTAGGTAATTCTCAAAGTATTCCACTCTATGACCAACCGTTCTTATCAGATACCAGAAGTGGAAAAATTACCAGTTCAGAAGTAAGTACATCTACAAGTGATGAAGCTCAGTAAGACTTGAATTCTAAATCAACACAACCTCCAATTAATAAAACACAGCAAGAACAGGACCTCAACAAACAACCAACTAAACAAGAAGTACAGTGGGATCCTCCACCTTTCCCATCCAGGCTGAAGAAGAAAGATGATAGTAAACAATTTTAGAGGTTCCTGGACGTTCTCTGACAACTACAAATCAATATTCCCTTAATAGAAGCTCTGGAACAGATGCCGAGCTATGTAAAATTTCTCAAGGATATTTTGGCTAACAAAAGAAAGATCGGGGAAAATGAAACAGTTGTGTTAACATATGAATGCAGTGTGCTGTTTCAGAACAATATCCCCACCAAAATGAAGAATCCTGGGAGTTTTACATTGTCTTGCTCAATAGGAGGGAAGAAGGTCGGAAACGCGCTGTGCGATTTAAGGGCGAGTATAAACCTAATGCCCTTGTTGATCTTTAAGAAGCTGGATATCGGCAATGCAAGACCAACTACGATTACATTACAGTTGGCCGATAGATCGATAACGCATCCCAAGGGTAAAATAGAGGATGTACTCGTGCAAGTGGATAAGTTTATCTTCCCGGCAGACTTTATCATATTGGATTATGAAGCTGACAGAGAAGTATCTATCATCTTGGGTTGCCCATTCTTCGCAACAGGGCGAGCGCTGATCGACGCACAAAAAAGAGAACTCATCATCAGGGTTGATGATCAGCAAGTGAAGTTTAACATTTTCAATGCGTTGAAATACCCAAGTGATATGGAGAATTGCTAATGTGTGGAAGAATTGCGGGAAGAACCTTGGCACGAGCCCCTCGAAGAGTTGGAGGAAGAAGATTTTGGAATCGGCGCAATATGGGAGGAGAATTGCACTGCAATACAAGTTGAATCAAATTTTGAACCACTCAAGTTATCTGAACAAACATCGCAACGCACTAAGCCATCATTGGAAGAACCAACCGTGTTAGAGTTGAAGTCGTTGCCAGTGCACCTCAAGTATGTTTACTTAAGAGGTAACAACACGTTACCGGTTATCATTTCTACCTCGCTGAGTAAGGAGAAGGAAGATGCACTCATCCAGATCCTGAGAAACAACGCAAAGGGTTTAGGATGGACCTTGGTAGACATTTGAGGAATTGGTCCCTCATATTGCATGCACAAGATTCGTCTGGAAGAAGGAAAAACGTGATCGATAGAAAGGCAACGTCGCTTGAACCCTGCCATGAGGGAGGTCGTGAAGAAAGAAATAGTGAAGTGGTTGGATACAGGCGTCATCTACCCAATATCTGATAGCAGCTGGGTAAGCCCAGTGCAGTGTGTTCCGAAGAAAGGGGGGATGACAGTCGTCACCAATGACAAGAATGAATTAATTCCCACAAGGACAACTACGGGGTGGAGAATTTGTATGGATTATCGCAAGTTAAATTTGGCCACTAAAAAGGACCACTTCCCACTCTGTTCATTGATCAGAAGTTAAACAGACTTGTTGGAAATGAATTCTTCTGCTTTCTTGGCGGCTATTCAGGGTACAACCAAATTGCAATTGCGCCGAAGGATCAAGATAAGACAACCTTCATGTGCCCATTTGCTACGTTTGCATTCCATCGCATGCCATTTAGACTCTACAATTTGCCAGGTACCTTCCAACGATGTATGATGGTGATATTTTCAGATTACTTGGAGGAGTCAATCGAAGTATTCATGGATGATTTTTTCAGTTTTTGGCAATAATTATGACTTCTGTTTATCTAACCTTGAGAAAGTCTTGAAGAGATGTGTGGAAATGAATCTCATTCTGAACTGGGAAAAGTGCCATTTTATGGTTGAAGAAGGAATTGTATTAGGTCACAAAATCTCGAAGGCAGGATTGAAAGTTGATCAGGCGAAAATTGACACAATTTCCAAGTTACTCCCACCAGTAAACGTGAAAACACTTAGGAGCTTCCTGGGACACATTGGGTTTTATCAAAGATTTATTCGCAACTTCTCATAGATCGCAAGGCCCTTAAGTGCGCTCCTTGAAGCTAACTAAGAATATAATTTTGATGATGTGTGCACTGAAGCATTCAACACATTGAAAGATGCGCTCATCACCGCACTCATTCTGATTGCACTGGATTGGACGCAACCATTTGCGTTGATGTGTGATGCTAGCGGATATGCTGTGGGCACAGTTTTGAGTCAGCGCAAGGACAAGGTTTTGCAACCTATCTACTATGCGAGTAAAACGTTGAATGATGCGCAGAAGAATTATACAACCACGGAGAAAGAAATGCTCGCAATGGTATTTGCACTAGAGAAATTTCGCCAGTACTTTATCGGAACAAATGTTGTGGTGTATACTGATCACTCTGTGATCAAATGTCTGATGACAAAAAAGAATGCGAAGCCGGGGCTGTTACGGTGGGTGTTGCTTCTGCAAGAGTTTGACCTAGAAATCAAAGATCGGAATGGCATTGAGAACCAAGTCGCTGATCATCTGTCAAGATTGAAAAATTGCGAGGTTCAAGGGAAAGAAAAAGATATTGAAGAATGATTCCCTGGTATGCGGACATTATGAACTTCATAGTTTACGGCCAAGTACCAGAGGACTATACTTACCAGTAGAAGAAGAAACTGAGACATGACATCAAATTTTATTTCTGGGACGACCCATTCCTATACCGACTTGGACTTGATCACATTCTATGTCGGTGCATTCCTGAGCACGAAGTTAAGCACATTCTGGAGCTTTTTCATGAGTTCCCTTATGGAGGACATTTTGGGGGGCAGCGGACTGCCACAAAGATCTTACAGAGTGGCTATTTATGGCTAACACTGTTTAAGGATGCCCATGCCCACGTTGTTCAGTGTGATAGATGCCAGAGGATGGGGAATATTTCTAAAAGAAATGAAATGTCGTTGACGTCAATCTTGGAAGTTGAATTATTTGATGTATGGGGAATTATTTCATAGGCCCATTTCTACCATCAGAAGATCATCACTACATCCTGGTCGCGGTTGATTACGTCTTAAAATGGGTTGAGGCCATCACATGTGCCAATAATGATGCGGCCACAATGGCGAAGTTTCTCAAGAAGAATATCTTTGCCCGATATGGGATGCCACGGGTCTTAATCAGCGATGAGGGCTCTCACTTCATCAACCGCATAATCACCAACCTGTTGACTAAATTTAACATCAGCCATAGAGTTGCAACTGTTTATCACCAACCGACTAATGGGCAGGCAGAGATTTTTAACCGAGAGATCAAAACTATTTTGGAGAAGGTAGTCAGTACCTCTAGGAAGGATTGGTCACCCAAGCTCAACGATGCGCTGTGGGCATACAGGACCGCTTATAAAACTCTAATTGGCATGTTCCCATATGCCCTGGTCTTTGGAAAAGCTTGCCATCTACCGCTTGAGTTGGAACATAAGGCGATGTGGGCATGCAAGAAGTTGAACTGTGATCTAGCAAGTGCGGGGAAAGTTCGAAAGTTGCAATTGAACCAACTGGTCGAATGGCGAAGGGATGCCTACGAAAATGCCAAGATATATAAGGAGAAAACTAATAAGTGGCATGACGACCGCATAAACAACCGAACATTCGTCGAAGGTCAACAGGTATTACTGTTTAATGCACGTTTGTGATTGTTTCCAGAGAAGTTGAAGTCCCACTGGTCTGGGCCATTCCAAATCAAGACTATCTTTCCCCACGGAGCGGTGGAACTAACAACTGAAGATGGAAACAACACATTTAAAGTCAATGGTCAACGGATTAATCCTTATTACAGGGGCGATGTGGATCGCCGCATGGATACCATTGACTTGGGCAAGCAGAATTAACCGCTTGCGGGGGATGCTATTGTGGTAATTCGGAAAACTTTCTCCAATTAGCATCCCTATCTATGTTTACTTGCTTTCTTTATTGCTTTCTAAATTGTGTTATTTAATGCTTCTTAGAGTTAGCCTTTACTGCTTTCTGTATTTTCCTTCAATTTAATTTATTAGTATCTTCCCATGTCATGTTTAATTCTTTTAATTCGTAGGCTTTAGTAGCACCGTTCTTAAATTTTTGTGAATGAATGGATGAAACGTTTAACACCGCAACGTCTTTTTGACTTGCGTTATTGATGAATTAAAAGAAAAATGGAAATTGGTATGTAACGAGATGATGGGTGCATTTCATGATAACAAGATACACCTTGATCCATTACACCCAAATGCATTGCGTGAGGGGTGTGTTGCGTGCGTATGTGTTCTTTACCCGTCCTCCAGAAATGCGTTTAGTTAAGGGGTCTATTGCGGGAATACATGTGTTGTTGCCCATTCTCAGCAAAAATGTATTTGCATTCATGGAAACATGGTGTTAATTTTTAATCGTGCACCCATCTGAATCAAATTCAAAAGATAACTTCACTTGTTATTTTCATTGTTTAATTAAATTCTTTGATTCTTTGTACAGGAAAAAAGTTTTGTATTGCGTTAATTGTAATTATTTGTATACTTAGTTAATTTTCAATACAACTAAGTAACCATTCTCTCTATATGCCTATGCCTCTTCTTTATCATCCTTTGTCAGCTTTGCGATATTCTTAATCTTCTATTTTGCGTTATTCATTGCGCTGTCATGATGTAGAATATGCATTGACTTAGAAACATTTCCAACACTTTGTAATTTTTAATTAACACTTAGTTAATTTGTGGCTATAGCAATACTTTACCTTTTATCCTTCAAAATTCTGCTCAAACCTTCTTTTTGAAATTTTGTCTAAGTATTTGTCTATTCCGTCCAAACAACGCAATGAGAACCTTGTGCATCTCTAAATTTGGGGGTGGGGAAGGTCTGAGCAGATGAGATCAAGAGTATGCGGTCGTTAAGAAAAATGCGCTCATTATTTTCATCTAAAAAAATTTAAAGAAATTAAAAAAAGAAAAAAATTCATATAAACTCCAATGTCAGTGCAAGAGAAACCTAAAAAACAATCCCAACCTGATAAGAGTTAAGTTGTGAAAGGAGTCTGCTCGTAGTTGGATGTTCGCATGACACCCGTGGGAGCAAGCCAAAACGAAGGTGGGTTTCCAAGAACAATGCAATATGAAAAGAGAAAAATGCATAAAAAAAATAATCAAAGAATGCAAGAGACAACTCCTCTAAAAATCATGAGATAAAGTTGAGATTGGCACACAAACGTAGTTGGATATTCACATGACACCCGTGAGAACTTGCCAAAATGAAGGGTGTAACCATGATCAATAGTCTCTAATAAATGACGCAAGGTTTGACCACTGCATCCGGACGCATCAAGTTGTTTTGACAAAGAAGAGGTAAACATTCTTTTAAAAACTAGAAAAGGATTTTTGAGCAGAAATTTATAGAATAGAAGAATAAAGTAGGGCTTTGTTATGAATTAGCAAGGATAGAAGGAAATTGCATTGTTAAGTAATGTGCCAAAGTGGAGCATTCGGAGCAACCAATCGACGCAAAATTTAGGATAGGAATTGAGCATTAGTGCCTTAGTAGAAGATATGCTTGAGGACAAGCATATATCTAAATTTGGGGGTGTGATAACTTGTAGAAATACAAGTTATTTATACTGCTTTGTTTAGATATTGCGGTTAAAAGAGAGAAAACTTACGTCAATTATATGGAAATTGGCTAAGAAATGCAAGAATTATAAATTATCGCCAATACACCCACTGACACCATTGCGATGGTAGAAAAGAATATTTCAAGTCTGTTTTGCAGGAAATCAAGTCACCGCATGCGTTCATGGCTCAAGATAAAAAAAAACAACGCATCTACGTCGCATTGCGCCCATCATTCAGGAATGAATAGACGATCAATGCAATGACGGCGCATGCAAAAATCGATCAAGAGCTTTGCGATCAATGCAACTTCAACCGCATGCGGTAATAAAAAAACAACATCGCATGCGGGCAAACGATCGAAGATGCAAAAGAGCAACGCAATTGTGGAGGTTTCAAACACGTGTACAACTGACCGTTGTGCATTTTTGACAGGATTGATTGTGTAACAGAAGGAATATTCATTCCACCATTTCCAGAGCTGCCATAACAATAAAGTGGGGTCCACAAGTCAGAGAGTCAAAGCTGAGCCTATAAATAGCCTCTGAAATTCCATTGGAAAATATACTTGATACGGGCATATTTTGATATTTGTATATTGAGAGAGAGACTGGTCTGGGTGCTGATCGGAGAAGATCCGGGAAGATTTAAGAGACAAGGCTGAGAAGTGAGTCTCAGGGCAAATCCTTTCAATCCCCATCGTGAAGCTCTGTACTAAGGTCACTCCTACCGGACGACCAAGCCTGAGAGGGAAGTTCTTCCTTCCATTCAGTCCATTTCGCCGGTAAGCAAATCCATCGTCTAGATTTGTGTCAAGACGTTGGCACTCTTTTGTATTTGTTTCTATCTCTTATCATCAATTGCACTCATCTTCTTAATCTCTATCATTCACACCATGTATCAGACACCAAATATTAGTATTGAATGTCATGATCATTTTCATCTCCATCTTTATGTCTATTTCCGTTCCTCCATTAATCGCTTCCTCCATGATGTTTTCTTAATCCCTTGATAATTAGTATGAATCTAACAAGTAAATAATCTATGCTAAATAAATAAAGATGTTTAGCTAAAGTATGTTAGACGGCATCTTCACATGTGAGAGTAGCAGTGAAGATGTCATTCTGCTTGTTGAAAGAAGATTAGAAGAATGCGTTGACTAAAGCGAGAAGTACTTCCAGCGATGGAAGCAACCTTGCGTTCATTACGTTCATCCCTTTTTCACCACAAAGATGTGGGAGCGCGGCCGATCACCGAGAGGTGTACGCAAAGGGAAAGCGGAACCGTAGTTAAATCTTTAACGCAATTAATGAACTTGTGATGTTTATATTAATTACCCTTTCTATTTCCGTTCCATACATAAAGACTTGCCACCGCATAACACGACCCTTTGTATAATCTTCACAGTTAGTCTCAATCTCAATATCATGTATCAGTATCCTGTATCTTGTATCATAATAGCTTAGGTTTATTTTTATTGCATTTTATTTTATTATCGCAATTTTACTTTACCGCATAATTTTACTTTAACGCAATTTAAATACCTGTATAAACACAATTTTTTATTAATTGAAAAACCCCCGGTCGCATATATCACGAACGTAATGCATTAACTACGCAATCCATGTGTTCTACCTCGGTTCACTCCGAGAAACTTGGAATTATACTTGGTTTCAACGCAAGGAAACTTGTGACAACGCATAGCATACTACAAATATTTCATTAATAACGCAAACATCTAGAAGTAGTATCACATATCATCGCATCACAGTACATATTATGCACGTAACACCAAGTATCCAAACTATGCTATGAGAATAAGAGTTGAGTCCATAGCATAGGACAGAGGAAGAACTTGGACGCATAGGAGCCCTATGAATGCATACTAAAAGGAGTTTTAGACAACCTTGGATGTTTAAGGAAAGAAGAAAGCTATGCTATGAGGGAAGTTGAGTGAGCTATGCGTTGAACAACTAGATGGACGCATGGATACCCTCATGGATGCATAAGGAGAGCTTGATGAATGCATAGGGCACATGAAAGGAAGAAATTGGCTAAGTATTGGAGAACATGAGGCATCGCAAGAGGAGAAACCCTAAAGAGGGAAGAGTTGGACGCATGGATGGAGCCATTGGCACATCCAAGGCCATATAGACGCATCCTTGGGAAAGAACGCAAGACAAGGAGAACATATGGCTAAGTCCTTGAGTATGGAAGATGGACTATGCATAGAAAGAGAAAATAGAAACCAAAGAGAAGGAAAAGAGGAAGAGTTGGCGCATAGGGCATGATGAGCGCATGAAGTCCAGGGTTAACGCATGGAAAGACTCAAGCATTCCATTAGGACTCTAGAAGAAGCAAGATGGAAGCATAAAACAATCCCTAAAGAGGAAGTTGCACCAAGGAAATACCTAAAACAATAGATAGATGCATATTTGAGCAAGATGGACACATGATGAAGAGCATGGGTGCATGCTTTTGGTTAAGGCTCAAAGGGAAGATATGAGTTGAACTTAAGGTTGAGTTGAGGAACTTAACCACCAAAACTAAGGGAGTATGAGTTGAGAATATCACCATGGACACATGGGGGAGGTGTTGGATGCATGAAGGTTGATTTTTGAAACAACCATGCGCCCAACCTAGGTTATATGCGTTGGTGGAAGGAAACTTGGAGAACAAGGTCGGGTTGATAGCACAATGAAGTACGTGGCTCAACCAAATGAAGCACCATACAAGTCTAGGAGGAGGTGGATGCATATTAGAGCATGCAAAAGACTGGAGTGACATCTAATAGAGGCCTATGCATTGAACATTGCATAGGAAGGACACCTGAAACTCTCATGCAAGTAGGATGTGTCAAGGATCCTTATGCTGAACATTGCATGGTGCTGACACTTAGGATTCTCATGCAATACAAATGTCATGCATTGAAGGCTTGTGGTTGATGATAGATATGTTTTAGATGGCCTATAAATACCCCAACGAGGCTTCATTTCAACTCACAACACATTTTTCCTTTAAAGAAGACTAAAAAAGAAGTGATCGAGGGAAAATTAAGTTTTTTGGGGTAGGCCATGTGTTGACTAATAAGGTATGAATTGATCAAATGTTGTCCAGGGGTCCAAAAGGTGTTGCCATGCGTCCAACTGCTTAAGGGAGTCTTGTCTTGCGTCCAACTGTTGTCCAAAGGTATCTAGGGGCCTAATTTCATATCAATACAAGTTGGTAAGCTAAGTTTAGGGTCAATAAGTATTCTAAGGTTATTCTAGCCCTAAACATGAGATTCTGAGTTGACTGATGAACTAGTACAGGCTCAGGAGTTAAGAAGAAACTAGAGGAAACCAGGGAATTTGCAAGGAGAAAAAGGTTCCTACGATAAATAGTGAGTGGTATTCTTTTTAGGAATTTAAGCATATCCTTTAGATTCTATGTGTTGGGATTGGTGTCCTAATTCTCCTAGAGTCTCGTAGTTTGTAAACTTTGTATACATTGTTATGAATAAAATAAGAGTTATTTTATTTGCATTTACTCATATCCAATAAACAAAGATCCGTGGTTATTGTATGTAAACTTAAGCATGTATATGAGATATACAAGTGGATCATGCCTTAAGTAATAACTTAAAAAGTCTGTAGTATAAGGATAAAAGAGGGATACCTTATCTTGGTGACACTACGATACAGTCCGCTTTGTAGAGGTTTAGAAGTGTTGTAAACTACTACAGATGGTCTGATCCTGACCATTCATATGGAGACATGCGAGCGAGGGTGTCCTATACAAAGAGTTTGTATAGGACTAAACCACGAGATGATTCGTCTCTTTATATAACGTCGTTGATACTTGAGACTCACATCTCACTTAAACGACCATAGGTGACATGACCTTAATCTTAAATGTTTTGGGAACTCCTGTCTATGAGGACGGTTCTTTGATTAGTATGGGTGAGAATGGCCAGATTGCCAACTCAACAAGCCTACCTTTTTGGGGATTTGTCTGATTGGGGAGCTAGGAACTCAGTTACACAAGACGAAATTCACTTCTTCCTCGAAGCAGGGCTGATTTCGAGTCTTAAACATAGTGGCCACATCCTCTCTTTGGAAGAGAAGACCCAGTCATAGTAGGACTATGACTTATCGTTCATTAGAGGAATCAGTGGTACTTAAGCAGTTAGATGTAACTACAAGGGCAAAACGGTAAATTGGACCAACTGCACTTACGAGCGATCTGTAAAGGGTTATCGCACCGTTGACTGGTTGATATGGACACAGAAATATATTTGTAGTGAAAAGAGTGCAGTTGTCGGTCTTTAGTGAAGTGCCCGACAGTTAACGTATGGTGGATCCCGTGACTAAAGAGTTTAGTCAGTTATTCATGTACTGTTGAAGCTTCAAGCTATAGGTCCATAAGGTCCCCTTGGTAGCTCAATAGATTCAAGTTGAGAATCGGTTCTTGGGGTTAGTTTGAAGTGTTCAAATTAACAAGAGGAAATTCAGTTATATATGATATAATCGGTGTGATGTATGAGATACATCAAGTGGAGGATTAATGTAAATATGATTTACATTAAGTACCATAAAATAGAAAAAGAACCATGGTTTATATGTTTCATGAGATGAAATATTAAAACTATAGGTTATAAATATAATGTGGTAAGTTGGTTATCATATTTATTTATAATATATTAATTATATGATAATTAAATCTTTTTCTCAAATAACTGATTGAGTGGGAAGTTATTAGTGGTTTTATGGTAACCATGAGATAAAAGGAAAAATGTTTTTCTAATTTTAAAGAGTTACCACTTTCAAAAAGAACTCACGGATAAGCTATCAAGTGAAAGTGTTTCACTAAGCGATAGTTGTGCAGAGACTAAATGATTGTGGAGCTTTGACTATACGATAGTTCATCAGCTGATCGTAGTTAAACGATCGAGTGGCAAAGTCTATACGATAGGCTGCCATTTAATAAAAGATCGAGCATATCATCTATACAATAGACAACATCTTATCTCCCACTTGCTCGATCGTCTACACGATCTTTGTTCTCCAGTCTCTTCCTCAAGCCAAGATCATACAGAGCCCACAACTTCTGGATTCTCATATCGAAAATACTAAGGTAACCATTGTGGTGGTGTCCTCACTCAATTCGTGGATCAAGTTAGACTCGATTGGTTCGAGGAGCTGTTCGTTATGTTCATGCTCTGTGATGATCATTGCGTTTGTGTGTTGCTGTCTTGGACGCTTGGAGATTGATCGAGGGATTCGTGAAGAATGGTTCTTCAAAGGTACGCATACTCTATCCCTTGATTCTATGGAAGCATGCTGTAATTTCTTGTTGTGCATGACCTGTTAGTTTCCGTTCTTAGACTGTAATTGATTGTGTTCACTCGAAGGAATTTGGAATGATCTCTTCCACTACACATGGAAATTCTCGTGTTTTATTTCCTTCAATTAGTATCAGAGCCAGGTTGAACTTCTTTTACAGTCGTGGTGGGTTTTAAGGTTTTTGCATTGCGTTTAAGTGTTAAATGCATTTTTGGATGTGTTAATGAATATTTATGGGTTAATTGCCTCTGTTTAAAGCTTTCTTTTCGATTACAAAGTGTTAATTTGTAAGGGCCCCTGCGTTTTTAGGCATAATTAACAAGCAATCGAGTTAGTAATTCAAAGTGTTTAAGTTTTTTGAGTCATTCGTGATGAAGTTTCGAAGCATGGAGATGTGGTTTTCATCGAGGAAGACCAAAAGTTGGTCGTATCGTATAGCCTAAGGTAAACGATCGTTGAGATTTAGCTAAACGATCGTGTAGAATAGTTCTGCGTGATCGTGTAATATTTACTAAATGATCGTTAGCTAATGCTAAATGATGGGGTAAAGCATTTGCTCTTTGCATAGTGTTGGTTGCTCGATCGCGTGGATGCTGGAGGTAAACGATCGTATAGAGCATTTGATGCTCATAGTTTAATAAAAGGCACAAACACTAAACAATCGTGTAGTTAGAATGCTTCATCGCATAGTCACTGACTACACGATCACCCGGTGTGCGATACCTTGATGCTTGCTCAGCGATCATTTAGACGATTTTGCTTCACCGCATCGTTGTCATTTAGATAATCGCTTAACGCTTGCGTTGCATGATGCATACTACACGATCACATGCCTTCATGCTTCATCGCATAGTCAAGGTACACGATCGTTTAAGGTCGGGAAGTGTTGGTAAACGTTTGAGTAAAGCATTTACTGTTTCGTGTAGGTGATCACAAGGATTTGGTACATGATCAAGGAGATGCGTTTCTTCGCTCGGACGATTCAAGACTCGGTTCGCTTGTTTGAACTGGTGACTCATTGTGCTTTGTAATAGTTAGCTTTGTTTTTTGAGGATTTGAGGCTAATTATCCTGGTTCATCAACTTTTATTTAATATACATGAGATGTATGTTGTTTATAGGTCATAGTGTATGACATATAGATTTAAAACCCACCTTAGGTTATGCATCTGATTCATGCATCATATATTATAAGTGTTATAATATAGCAATTGCCATGATGAAATTACAAGAAAGCATGCGCATGCATCATGAAATATAAGAGTTATATTTATGCATGCAATAAACAATATTCATGCATCATCTTTATATTATAAGAGTTATAGTATAAGGGTGTATCAAAGCATGTATGCTTGGTTCGTTGCTTTGTTATATAAATGTTATATAAAAGTAGCAATGAATGAACAATGCATGGAGCATGACACTTAGGCTAATTTATAAGCATTATGAATGCCTTGTATGTGTTTGCTTCGCATTGAGTATGGTTTTAGTTGTTTTCGGTTATAAGCATGATAATGGAAATTAGAACTAAAATCAATAAGAAAGAGTTGCATGCGGACTTGGGTGAACTCGTGTTTTAAAAGGGTTTTAAAATTGGATTGAGATAGATCTAAGTTCAAGATTCTAATGAGATTAGATACCTAGGTTTAATCTTTTGAATCGATTTAATAGGATTAAATTGATTGACATAAAAAATTAAATTTGTATTAAATCTACCTATAATGGACCTTTTGTCTAAGGCGGGTTCTGCCTAGGCTAGGGTACTTAAGCTGACAGAAACGGAACACCCCTACCTGGAAAGGTGAATTAGATAGATTTGCTACAAGCATGCAATAGTTGATCAAAGACTTTGTTAAAGAGTGTAATGAATGATAATCAAAAGTCGTTCAACTTTCTAAGGTAAGAGTTACTCTTGGGAAAACCTAAAAAATCACTTAGTTAAAATTCTTAGCCGTGTTTTTTCTAAGTAAACTAAACCCTAGGTTATAAAATACTCAGTGGGAGGAAGAGATATATATGATATGTCAATGATTCCATTCGCGTTTCTCCCTTAATGTTCACACCGTGAGATTCATCCTTGGCCTCGTGGTGCCCTGGATGGTGTTCGCATGAGTCAATATCAAGGTGGACGGAGAGAGTATTTATAGTAAGTGGGTGAAGGGTGTGTGTCAACATGTCCTGCAGTTTCCTTCATTGATTCGCACTGTGAGATCTTCTTGCACTCCCTTGTGGCGCCCTAAGAGTGTCACCCTCCGGATGGATTTTGTGCAATACAGCGACAACTATAAAAAGACCAAAGGTTTATCCTAAGGAAAACGCCCATCTTTGGCATCTAAGGTTAGGTCACATTAACCTCAATAGGATTGAGCAATTGGTGAAATGTGGACTTCTAAAGATTTTAGAAGAAAACTCCTTGCTGGTATGCGGTATATGAATCATGCCTTGAAGGCAAGATGATCAAACGACCTTTTACTGGAAAAGGTTATAGAGCTAAAGAAACCTTGAAGCTTATACATTCAAACCTTTGTGGTTCGATGAGTGTTAGACCTCGAGGTGGGTTTGAATATTTCATCTCTTTCATAGATGATTATTCAAGGTACGGGTATCTATACCTAATGTAACGTAAGTCAGAAGCTCTTGACAAGTTCAAGGAGTATAAGGCTGAAGTTGAAAACTTGTTAGGTAAGAAGATAAAAACACTACGATCTGATCGTGGTGGAGAGTATATGGACCCCGAATTCCAGAATTATATGATAGAACATGGAATAACATCCCAACTCTCGGTCCCAGGTACACCTCAGCAGAATGGTGCATTAGAAATGAGAAAGAGAACCCTGTTGGACATGGTTCGGTCTATGATAAGTTATGCTCATCTTCCAAACTCGTTTTGGGGTTTTACAATGGAGACTGCATGTTACATTTTGAACAACGTTCCCTTGAAAAGTGTTTCTAAAATACCTTTTGAGGTATGAAGAGGCCGTAAGTTTACACCACTTCAGGATTTGGAGATGTCTGGCCCACATGCTTGTGGCTAACCCGAAGAAGTTGGAACCACGTTCGAAAGTTTGCCTCTTTGTAGGCTACCCTAGGGAAACAAGGGGTGGATACTTCTTTGATCCGAGTGAGAAGAAAGTGTTTATGTCGAAAAATGTTATCTTCTTGGAAGAAAACCACATCTGGGATCATAAACCACGAAGCAAGCTTGTTTTACATGAGATTTGTAATGAGACTACTAAGGGTTCAACAAGAGTTATTGAACAGACCGATAGATCAACAAGAGTTGTTGATGTCGGTTCATCTAGTCAACCATCTCAAGAATTGAGACTGCCTCAACATAATGGGAGGGTTATGAACCCACCGGATCGCTACATGAGTTTGACTAAAGCCTAAAACATCATATCTGATGATGAGGTCGAGGATCCATTGTCTTAAAAGCAAACAATGGAGGTTGTTGGCAAAGATGAGTGGAATAAATCCATGAACCAGGAAATGGAGTCTATGTACTTCAATAATATTTGGGAACTTGTAGATCAGCCTGATGGGTTAAAATCTATAGGGTGTAAGTGGATCTACAAGAGAAAACGAGGTGTAGATGGAAGAGTGCAAATCTTTAAGGCTAGACTCGTGGCATACCCAGGTCGAGGGAGTGGACTATGAGTAAACTTTCTCACCTGTTGTCATGTTGAAGTCTATCAAGATACTCATGTCTATAGCCACATTTTATGATGATGAGATATGACAAATGGACGGCAAGACTGCCTTTCTTAATGGTAATCTTGAGGAAACCATCTACATGGATCAATCAGAGGGGTTCATTATTCCAGATCAAGAGCAAAGAGTTTGTAAGCTTAATAGGTCCATTATGGGCTGAAACAGGCGTCTAGATCGTGGAACATTAGATTTGACAGTGTGATCAAATGTTTGGCTTTGATCAGAACGTTGATGAGCCTTGTGTTTACAAGAAAATCATTAACAACTCAGTAGCTTTCCTGGTACTGCATGTGGATGATATCCTACTCATTGGGAATGTTGTAGGTTTTCTGACTAACATTAAAAAGTAGCTAGCCGCCCAATTCCACGTGAAAGATTTGGGAGAGGCGCAGTATGTTCTAAAGATCCAGATCATTCGGGATCATAAGAACAAGAGGTTAGCCTTATCGCAAGCATCGTACATTGATAAAATGTTGATCAGGTACAGGATGCAAAATTCCAAGAGGGGTTTAATACCCTTCAAGCATGAAATTATTTTGTCTAAGGATCGATGTCCTAAGATGCCTCAAGAGGTTGAGGAGATGAGATGGATTCCCTATGTTTCGGCTGTTGGAAGCTTAATGTATGCAATATTATGTACTTGACCTAACATTTGTTATGTAGTAAGGATTGTCAGTCGCTATCAGTACAATCTAGGATTAGATCACTGGACGGCGGTCAAAACGATCCTCAAGTATCTTCGAAGAACGAGGGACTACATGCTCGTGTATGGAGATAAAGATTTGATCTTTATAGGATACACAGACTCTAACTTTCAGACTGATAGAGATTCTCGGAAATCGACATCAGGGTCAATTTTCACTCTAAATTGAGGGGCTATAGCTTGGGAAAGCATTAAGTAAGGATGCATCACGGACTCCACTATGGAAGTTGAATATGTAGCCACTTGTGAAGCTGCTAAAGAGGCTATCTGGCTTAGGTGGTTCCTATTAAGATTGGTGTTCTAATTTTTTCGGAGTCTCATTGTTTTGTAAAGATACACATTGTTTGATGAATAAAATAATTGTTATTTAATTCTGGCATTTACTCATATCCAATAAACAAATCTTATATGAACTTAAGCATGTATATGTGATATACAAGTGGATCATGCATTAAGTGATAACCTAAATAGGTCTGTAGTATAAGGATTAAGGTGGGATACCTGATCCTGGTGACACTGCGGATACAGCCCACTTTGTAGAGTTTTGTAAGTGTTGTAAACTACTATAGATGGTAGATCCTGACCGTTCATGTGGAGACATGCGAGCAGGGGTGTCCTATACAAAGAGTTTGTATAAGACCTAGACCATGAGATGATTAGAATCTGTATATAACGTCGTTGATACTAAATACTTGCATCTCACCTAAACAACCATAGGTGACACAACTTCAATCCTAAGTGTTTTAGGAACTCTTGCCTTTGAGGGCGGTTCTTTGATTAGTATGGGTGAAAGGGGCCAGCTTGCCAACTCAACATGCCTACCTTTTTGGGGACATGTCTGATCTGGAAGCTGGGAACTCAATCCACAAGATGGAATTCACTTCTTTCCCGAAGCAGGGATAAGTAGAGAGATTGCTCCCTTAAGGACTGATTCCAGGACTTGAACATAGTGGCCACAACTTCTCTTTGGAAGAGAGGACTCAGTTATAGTAGGACTATGACTTATATTCATTAGACAGATTAGTGGTACTTAAGGAGTTAGATGTAACTACAAGGGCATAACGGTTATTGGCCGAGCTGTACTTACGAGCGATCTGTGAAGGGTTGTTGAACTGTTGATTGGTTAAGATGGACACATAATATATCTGTGGTAAGAAGAATTAAGCTGTCGGTCTTTAGTGGAGTGACTGACAGTTAACGGATGATGGATCCTGTGACTAAAGAGTTTAGTCAGTTATTCACATACCATTGGAGCTTCGAGCTATAAGTCCATAAGGTTCCCTTGGTAGCTCAATGGATTCAGTTGAGGATCAGTTCTTGGTGTTGATTTGAAATGTTCAAATTGACAATAGGTATTTTGATTATATATGATATAATTGGTATGTTGTATGAGATACATCTACTGAAGGATTGATGTAAATGAGATTTACATTAAGTACTATGGAATAGAAAAAGAACTATGGTTTATATGTTTCATGAGATGAAATATTAAAACTATAGGTTATAAATATAGTATGATAAGTTGGTTATCATTTATATTTATAATAATATTAATTATTGGATAATTAAATCTTTTTCTCTAATAACCAATTTAGTGGGAGGTTATTGGTGGTTCATGGTAACCGTGAGATAAAAGGAAAATTGTTTTCCTAATTTTAATAAGTTTTCGCAAAAGGTTGAAAAATTGTTTTGAGTTTTCTCTCTCTCGAAAAAAAAGCATCTCACGGAAGCTTGTCAAGTAAATACAGATTTACTAAGCGACAGCTTGAGCGAAGTAAATGATCGTGTAGTGTTTTGTAGGCGACAGACACTGAGCTAAACGATCACTTAGTTTTTGTTAGACGATTGCTTAGCTTTAGCTAAAACATTGGGCATTAACCTATGCGATAGGTTTCTGTCTTCTCCCACTTGCCCAATCGTGTACACGATTGTTCATTCCTCCTTTGTCTGCCTCATTCCAAGTCCACACAGAGCTCACCCTCTGGATTCTCACACTGAGAATACCAAGGTAACCTTCTTGGTGGTGTCATACTCAACTCGACACCGTCGAGGTTCTGTGGAGGCTGTTTGTGTTGCTGGGGAGTTCGTGACCGAGGCGATCGCTGAGGACGACTGCAAAGTGTTCGTGCAGTGTTGTCGTCGTGTTGTTCGAGCGTTCGAGGTTGTTGTGTTTGAGCGTTCGTAAGGAGCATGGAGACGAGTCGATAAACGTTCGTAGCATTCTCCTTGTTTATTTGATTGTTCATGTTGTAATTTCTGTATTAATTGCATAACTGTATATTTTGTTTACGACTGTAATTTGTAATGTTCATTCATGATTGTAATTTGGAATGATCTATTTTCCGCTGCTCATGGAAATCTCGGATTTGATTTCCTTCAGTTTCTTACATATTTGGAAGTTGTTCCAAATATGTCTTTGTCGATCACACTCTATTGTGATAACAACAGGGTTGTGGCAAATTCAATGGAACCTCGGAGTCATTGTAGAGTAAGCATATAGAATGGAAATATCATTTAATCAGGGAGATTGTGCATCGTGATGATGTGATAGTCATGAAGATCACGTTGGAGCATAACATTGTTGATCCGTTTACAAAGGCTCTCACGGCTAAAGTGTTCGAGGGTCATCCAGAGAGTCTAGGTCTATGGGACATGCAGCATCTTGTCTAGGGCAAGTGGAAGATGATACTGGGGTATAGAGTATGCCCTAGTTTATTGTATATTGTACTTATTTTTTTTTATGTATTGTACATTAATCTCTTGAGGCATTAGGACAAGTGGGAGATTATTGGGATTTGTGTCCTAATTCTCCCGAAGTCTCGTAATTTGTAAACTTTGTACACATTGTTATGAATAAAATAAGAGTTATTTTATTTGCATTTACTCATATCCAATAAACAGAGATCCGTGGTTATTGTATGTAAACTTAAGCATGTATATGAGATAACAAGTGGATCATGCCTTAAGTAATAACTTAAAAGGTCTATAGTATAAGGATAAAGGAGGGATACCTTATCCTGGTGACACTACGGATACGTCTCGCTTTGTAGAGGTTTAAAAATGTTGTGAACTACTACAGATGGTCTGATCCTGACCATTCATGTGGAGACATGCGAGCGGGGGTGTCCTATACAAAGAGTTTGTATAGGACCGGACCACGAGATGATTCGTCTCTTTATATAACGTCATTGATACTTGAGACTTACATCTCACTTAAACGACCATAGGTGACATGACCTTAATCCTGAGTGTTTTGGGAACTTCTGTCTATGAGGGTAGTCCTTTGATTAGTATGGGTGAGAGTGGCCAGATTTCCAACTCAACAAGCCTACCTTGTTGGGGATTTGTCTGATTAGGGAGCTGGGAACTCAGCTACACAAGACGGAATTCACTCCTTCCCCCAAGCAGGGGTAAGTATATAGATTTCTCCCTTAAGGGCTGATTCTGGGTCTTGAACATAGTCACCACATCCTCTCTTTGGAAGAGAGAACACAGACATAGTAGGACTATGACTTATTGTTCATTAGAGAAATCAGTGGTACTTAAGGAGTTAGATGTAACTACAGAGGCAAGACAATAAATTGGCCCAGGTATACTTACGAGCGATCTGTGAAGGGTTATCGCCTTGTTGATTGGTTGATATGGACACAAAAATCTATTTGTAGTGAGAAGAGTGCAGTTGTCGGTCTTTAATGGAGTACTCGGCAGTTAACGGATAGTGGATCCCATGACTAAAGAGTTTAGTCAGTTATTCACGTACTGTTAGAGCTTCAAGCTATAGGTGCATAAGGTCCTTTTGGTAGCTCAATGGATTCAAGTTGAGAATCAGTTCTTAGGGTTAGTTTAAAGTGTTCAAATTAACAAGAGAAAATTCATTTATATATGATATAATTGGTGTGATGTATGTGATACATCAAGTGGAGGATTAATGTAAATATGATTTACGTTAAGTACCATAAAATAGAAAAAGAACTTTGGTTTGTATGTTTTATGAGATAAAATATTAAAATTATAGGTTATAAATATAATATGGTAAGTTGGTTATCATATTTATTTATAATATATTAATTATATGATAATTAAATCTTTTTCTCAAATAACCGATTAAGTAGGAGGTTATTAGTGGTTTTATGGTAAACGTGAGATAAAAGAAAAAATGTTTTCCTAATTTTAAAGAGTTTCCACTTTCGGAAAGAACTTATAGATAACCTATCAAGTGAAAGTGTTTCACTAAGCGATAATTGTGCAGAGACTAAACGATTGTGGAGCTTTGACTATTGATGCATTATTTTATGAAATGGATTATGGCTGATATGTGATGGTGAAATTACGTTGTGCACTCAAGTTTTCTAAGCAGAATCCATGTGTAAATTCCACTGAGTTTCCTGGTAAGTCTAGGGTCAAACTCAGGGACTTGTGAAACCAGGTTGCGTTGGTAATTTTTTTATAAAAACTGTGTGGTAACCGGTAACTCAATTAATTGTGGGTTTGTTGTTGATTGCGTTAATGAAAAATAAAAAATGCGGTGGATTTGAGAAAAGTCAGATGTGTGATAGATACACTAAGTATGCGGGTGAACGGGTTGAGTAGATCTTTAGCTAGCATTACTTGGGGAATGCGTCAAACTATGCGATCATGTTACAACCATGCACAGCAAGTCATTTTCCAATGCAAATGCGATGCTCCTAAATTTAGGACGCATGTGTTGAATGCAAAAGTGTTCATATAACTTATTCCTAAGTCTCTACTCTTGTCCTATGCAATGATGCAAGATGCATAAAGGCAAAGTGACCGCACACAATCATATCCTATCTCTAGGATGCATATGATGCGTTAATAGCAAATAGTGCTTATTCTTAAGCTCCTATCTCTTGATTATACGTTTTAATCTGACTCTCCCGAGCCTAGATTCTAACCTGACTTTCCCAAGCCTAGATCCTGTCCTTAGACTACCTTCTCGAGTATATCTAATGGACGAATGAAGCATACATAATACAAGATAATTGCATAGAATGAAGATTCCCTAGTTGTGCTAGCTAAATGCTTCTCAACCCATCCAACTGATTTAGCTACTCATGCGTAAATAACAAAGAGTGAACAGATATAGAGAAGTAGATTCCATTTCAATAAATGAGTGGAGTACAAAATAACAATGGAAGTTAAAGGTAGAGAGCCTGGTAGCAATTCCTTGCTGACCGAGGCTTTTACACTGTAAATCTCTATTCGATTCTAAGATGTTCCTGCTTCCATAGGCATCGACCCTCTCTCTGTCCTTGAAGCTTTCGATGCTCACCCAAGCTTACCAGAACGATCTATCAGCACCACCTTCCTCTCTCGCGTCGGCCTTAAAACGAAAGGAAAACTATGAACAAAAATGTGCGAACTGAAGTATGAAATTTTGAACTGCTGAACCCATTTTCTGAAGGTTGCCCTTGGTATTTATAGAACATCCAGGGTGAACGGCGGCTTCTCTCTCATGATTACACAGATGAGACGCTTTAATTCTCCTGACTGATGCGCCGAATATTTGTCACCGAAAAGCTGAATGTACTTGTATCATTAGCAGCTATCAACTTAATTCGGATTCGACTGTCATCAGTTGTCTGTCCCAACGCGATTAATTAGCCTTTAACCCAAATGCGCCCACCATATTGCGCTGACCAAGTTGCGATATCCTTCTTGGGTGAATTTTTGTGAACACGATCACCGCAAAGCCTTGCGGTAATGCTGCGCTCGTCCAATGATTTCTTATGATCGTAATTTTTGCCTTGCGTCATCGCATATTCTGCACAAAAATACAAAAATCAACTGTTCTAATGTGATGAACGCATGCGATAGCAATATTATGAAATTGATGCTTAATGGACGCAATTTAACATATTTTATCAACGCAAGTCAACATTGTTTAAGAACTTAACACTATGATAACGTGCATTTCTGCCCGTTATCACACCTCCAAATTTAAACAATTCTTGTCCTTAAGCATAAGCTAAAGATTTCTTTTAGCAAAACGACCGCAATGTTCTTTTTCCTAGATTTCTCAACGATACTTTGTTCAATTCCTATATACCAAAGTTTCCTTAAATCTCGTTCAAGCCTCCTCTAAAAATATTTTTAAGACCTAGGGAACGCAAGCTTAACCTTCAAAAAGACTTTACTAATTTTTGGAACCTCGCATGATTTATTTCAAAGATTTTTTTTCCCGGGGTGTTAAAAGATTTTATCCTTGCATATTTCTTGACATTGTTATTATTTTTTTCTGACCTTGCGCTGATTCGAGTGCCTTGTCTTCATTTGGGCTTGTCCCCACGTGTGTCATGCGGACATCCAACTACGAGCAACTCTTATCAACATGGGTTTCCCATTGCGTTAACAGTGGAGTTGTTATTCTCAATTTTTTTTTTTTTGAAATAGCAAGGTCGACAATAAATATCTCACCCCCAAATTTAAAATGCGGCAATGTCCTCATTAACATTGCCAAAAGATTGAAATGAGTCATGTGATGTTCTTAGAGAGCTTAGTAAAAAAAGTTTGAAAGAAAGCTAGCAAACCCCTAACTTCTAGAAATATTTCATGAGGTGACTATCTTAAAGTTAAGTTGACTCTAGTATATATGAAAGAATTTGAAGCATATTTTTCATCATTGAAATCATATTTGGCAAAGACACAACATGCAGTGATTTACTAAATTTAACTATGTCAAATGATTGCAGTAATCAAAGAGGATGCGGTGATAAAACTATTAAAAACTAACATGCGATGCGATAGCGCAAAATTTGAAATAAAGAGAAGGAAGAATATACCCCCAAATTTACACTGTCTTTCGCATTGTGTATTGACACATCTATCTTTGCGGCGATCTCTCCTCTTTGTGTTGCGGTGATGAAGTGAGATAATTTGCTGCTTCGCGTAACATCTCCACAATCCAACACCTCGATCGTTGCAAGAAAAACAGAGAGAGGGTCAAATTAATTTAAACAAAACAAAATTCGATACCACAATCTCCCTTTTTTTTTTTAATGACTAGCTGTGCGACAATGGATAAGACTATGATGATGAAAGTTTATGAAGTAAAGATGTAGAGAAAGGATATTCAAAAGAGTTGCGTCCCTGATGAGGTTGATTCGCTTAATAACTCAGGGGCTGCTTATTCTAAACTGGTTTTTTTTTCACGTCCAAGGTGGTTTTTCCTTCTTTTCTTTGTCCTCTGGGAGCTTGACTACCTTAATCCGGAGCTTTTCCCCATGAATGTTCAATATAATCTCCCCCTTGCATACATCAATATGAGCGCGACGGGTCGAAAGGAATGGTCGTCCCAATATGATGGGTGCATCTTCGTCCACTTTACAATCCAAAATAATGAAGTCTGCCAGCAAGATGAATTTATCAATTGAGATATTCGGGATCTGTCCGTAAGTAGGAGAGTTTCTTTCGTGGGCATAAGTATGTCAATATTCAATTGCTTGAATATTAATAGCGGCATTATGTTTATACTTGCCCCAAGATCACATAGTGCTTTGCTACTGTAGGCCCCTTTGATCGAGCATGTTATCGTGAAGATTCCTGGTCTGCCCATTTTAGGTGGGATCATAGCATTTTGCGTTGCGGACACTGTTGCGATCTCTTCTTCATCATTTTGTTTTTCTTTCAATCTTTGCAGAGCTGGTGGTAGCTAGACTTCTTCTAATTCACGTTCTAAAGGTTTGAGGGTGGACGTAACTTCGAGGTTCATTTTCTCGGGCTTTTCCGAACTATAGGTCAACGGGTCCTTGGTTATCACTGCATTCAAGTTGGTTGCGATGGGTTCCTCCCTTTCTTCCGCAGTCATGTTGTCGCTTAGCATGGAAACTGCTAAGCATTGTTCCTTCCCGGTACCCCTAGCGTTGCGAGGAAGCTCTGTTGAGCTTGGTAACGCTTCTTGCGGTCTATTTTTCAGCTCGCCCGCAATTTGTCCCAGTTGAACATCGAGATTTCTAATGGATGTAGCTTGATTCTGAAGCACTGATTCGTTTTTCTCAATGTACTGCTTCAGCAAGCTCTCTAAGGACAAAGATTGTGGTGTTTGTGAGCTGCTAGCTGGGCTATGTGCTGGACTGTTTGTTTGCGAGAAAAATCCGGGTGGCCCTTCTCTCTGCACCACTGGTTGGAAATTTTGTTGTTGATGTTTCCACACAAAATTTGGGTGGCTTCTCCACTCAGGGTTGTGTGTATCGGAATAGGGATTGTTCTTTATAAAGCATACTGACTGTAGGTTTGCTGGGCATTCTTCCATTGCATGAGCATCTCCGCAAATGACACAACTTGTGGTCGTTTGAACAATTGCGTTGACCTGCCCTTTCTTCGCTCCCGTGTTATTAATTGCGATGCCTTGAATCAAGCTCATCATCGTAGTCATCTAGTTCTGCAGGGATGCGATGGACCCATTATTTTCGTCATTGTCTTTAATTCTTAATCTTTGATCATTTTCCTGCAAATTCTCGTGATTTTTGGAAATGCGATCAAGTATACTCTTTGCCTCCTTATATGTTTTGTTGAGCAGACCACCAGCGGTTGCCACATTGGCAGCGGTCTGCGAAGAGAGATTCAGTCCTTGGTAAAAGATCTCCATTTGTAGGCAGTCTAGTAAGCCATTATATGGATAGTCTCTTACCAGCCGCTTGAAACTTGTCCAGGCATCACTGAGCGATTTTTCATCTTCCTATTCAAAATTTGTTATTAGTTTCCTTCATCGAGCATTTTCGGTTGGTGGGAAATATTTCTTCATAAACTTTTCAACGACTTGTTCCCACGAAATGATCTCTCCCGGTTCAAGAGAATATGCTCATTTTCTTGCCTGATCACACAAGGAAAATGGGAACAGAGTGAGTCGAACTTCCTCGGTTGAGACGTTCGGGAACACAAAAGTATTGCAGATTTCTATGAAGCTCCGGAGGTGAGCGTGCGAGTCTTCGCCATGCCTTCCTCCAAACTACCTAGCGGCCTGGATCATCTGCAACATTACCGACTTCATTTCAAACCTCGATCCATCTAACGCCAGCCTCATGATTCCTGGAGAGAAATCATAGAGGTTAGGCGACGCATAGTCCCGAATGGGTCTATTGCGATCATTTGCCAGAAGGATGGAGTTGGCCATTATATTGTTCGCGTTTGCGGCCTTTGATTTCGGTTGTTCCGCCATTCTTGGTGTTCTCTCTTGTTATTGGCGGTTGTCTCTTAGTCTGCGTCGAAATGTTCTCTCAATCTTCAGGTCGTAATTTGCCAGAGATTGAGAGTCTCCAAAGAATTCAAAAAAAAATTACCATTAGCACACTATTTTGCCGAAGTCCTCGGCAACGGCGCCAAAAACTTGATGCGTTATTTTATGAAGTGGATTGTGGATGATATGAGATGGTGAAATTGCATTGTGCACTCAAGTTTCCTCAGCGGAATCCAAGTGTAAATTCCACTGAGTTTCCTGGTAAGTCTAGGGTCGAACTCAGGGACTTGTGAAAACAGGTTGCATTGGTAATTTTTTTATGAAAACTTTGCGGTAACCGGTAACTCAATTAATTGTGGGTTTGTTGTTGATTGCGTTAATGAAAAATAAATAAATGCGGCGGATTTGAGAAAAGTCAGTTGTGTGATAGATACACTGAGTATGCGGGTGAACGGGTTAAGAAGATCTTTAGCTAGCGTTACTTGGGGAATGTGTCAAACTATGCGATCATGCTACAACCATGCATAGCAAGTCATTTTCCAATGAAAATGCGATGCTCCTAAATCTAGGACGCATGTGTTGAATGAAAAAGTGTCCATAAAGCTTATTCCTAAGTCTCTACTCTTGTCCTATGCGATGATGCAAGATGCATAAAGGCAAGGTGACCGCACACAATCATATCCTATCTCTAGGATACATGTGATGCGTTAATAGCAAATAGTGCTTATTCATAAGCTCCTATCTCTTGATTATGTGTTCTAATCTGACTCTCCCGAGCCTAGATTCTAACCTGACTTTCCCAAGCCTAGATTCTAACCTGACTTTCCCAAGCCTAGATCCACCCTCCCGAGTATCTTTAATGGACGAATGAAGCATACATAATACAAGATAATCGCATAAAATGAAGATTCTCTAGTTGTGCTAGCTAAATGCTTCTCAACCCATTCAACTGATTTAGCTACTCATGCGTAAATAACAGAGAGTGAACAGATATAGAGAAATAGATTCCATTTCGATAAATGAGTGGAGTACAAAATAACAATGGAAGTTAAAGGTAGAGAGCCTGGTAGCAATTCCTTGCTGACCGAGGCTTTTACACCGTAAATCTCTATTCGGTTCCAAAGATGTTCCTGCTTCTGTAGGCGTCGACCCTCTCTCTGTCCTTGAAGCTTCTGGCACTCTCCTAAGCTTAAAGGAATGATCTATCAGCACCAATTTTCTCTCTCGCGTCCACCTTAAAACGAAAGGAAAACTATGAACAAAGACGTGCGAACTGAAGTATGAAATTTTGAACTGTTGAACCCCTTTTCTAAAGGTTGCCCTTGGTATTTATAGAAATCCAGGGTGAACGGCGGCTTCTCTCTCATGATTGCATGGATGAGACGGCTTTAATTCTCTTGATTGATGCGCCAAATATTTGTCACCGAAAAGCTGAATGTAATTGTATCGTTAACGGCTGTCAACTTAATTTGGATTCGACTGTCATCAACTTTCTTTCCCATCATGATTAATTAGCCTTTCACCCAGATGCGCCCGCCATATTGCGCTGACCAAGTTGCGGCGATCCTTCTCGGGCGAATGTTTGTGAACACGATCACCGCAAAGTCTTGCGGTAATGCTGCGCTCGACCAATGATTTCGTATGATCGCAATTTCCGTCTTGCTTCATCACATATTCTGCACAAAAATACAAAAAAACAACTGTTCTAATGCGATGAACACATGCGATCGCAATATTATGAAAATGATGCTTAATGGACGAAATTTAACATATTTTATCAACGCAAACCAACATTGTTTAAGAACTTAGCACTATGACAACGTGCATTTCTGCTCGTTATCAACTATACGATAGTTCATCAGCTGATCGTAGCTAAACGATCGAGTGACGAAGTCTATACGATAGGCTGCCATTTACTAAACGATCGAGCATATCATCTATATGATAGACAGCATCTTATCTCCCACTTGCTCGATCGTCTACACGATCATTGTTTTCCAGTCTCTTCCTCAAGCCAAGATCATACAGAGCAACAACTCCTGGATTCTCGCTCCGAGAATACCAAGATAACCATTGTGGTGGTGTCTTCACTTAGATCGTGGATCGAGTTAGACTCGATTGGTTCGAGGAGCTGTTTGTTGTGTTCATGTTGTGTGGTGATCATTGCGTTTGTGTGTTGTTGTCTTGGACACTTAGAGATTGATCGAGGGATTCGTGAAGAATGGTTCTTCAAAGGTATGCATACTCTATCCCTTGATTCTATGGAAGTATGCTGTAATTTATGTTGTGCATAACCTGTTAGTTTTCGTTCTTAGACTGTAAGATTGTGTTCACTCTAATGGAATTTGGAACGATCTTTTCCGCTGCTCATGGAAATCCTTCTGTTTGATTTCCTTTACTATGTTTATGTTGTAGAATGAATATCTTGAATGAGGATGAGAATATGAAGCCTTAGATGGTCACGAGTCCATGAGGCCAATTCCTGAGCCTGTGGCGAAACCTCACGGGATGGTCAAGGGTATGAGGCTTAGTTCTTGAGCCCATGGAAGGAACCTCGTATAGGATGGTCAAAGGGCCGACGGGTCTAGTCTCTAAGCCCATAAGAGGAGGATGTATATGCACATAGGAGACGGAATAGATATGACGAGTTTATGAGAAAGACTCTTAAAGCTGTTACCAATCACTAAGCTTAAGGCTCACGTTTTTCTCTTATGTTTTTCTTTGTAGGCAGCAGAAGAGTCTAGGTTGCTGCGAGAAGTCGAGGTCTACCGTGAACTAGAATGTTATTGAACTAGTAGGATTGTGTAAATTTTGTAAAAATCGTTTTGAAATTTGTATAAACTGATTTTCAAATGAGTTGTACTTTCAATTGTTTTCTTAATTCCCGATTTAAGTTAAGATAAAGCAAGCAGAGAAAAGTCGAGCAGTAGATATCACAAAAGGTTGGTATCTGTCATCCTCACACCTCTTTTTGGGTTTCAAAGGTGAACTCGAAAGGGGTGTGACATGGGATCTCCAGTTTAAAGGTTGGGTTTTCCTCACAGTAATTCATCTCTTTTATTGAAGGGATCGAATCCCAAGCCGAAGTGTGTGATCACCTTGCAATTTTATTTTCGATTTTACATAAACAAAATATGATATAAAAATAATAACATAATGGATAAACAATCAAGATTAGCGTGCATTTAAGAAAAAAAATAGGGAAAAGCTAAACCTTACCTTTGTAGATTCCCAAATGAAGAGAATCGTTGAAGGTCGCTGTGTGCAAATGTGGGGATCGGTTCCAATTTTTTGTTTTCACTAAATTTCTAATTACAAAACAGAAAGATAAAATTATGCATTAACAAACTAAAATTACAGCATGCTTTTGGGCAATAGAAAGAAGGGAAGAAATTTTACTTATGCTTGAAGAACAACTTCTTCTCGAATTCCCTCGATCCATGAACACTAACACTTCGATCTCCAAAAAAGAAAAACCCAAATGAGCACCACCACTTGAGAATCTTTTGTATTCTCTTGGGAATAAGAATTCAAGCAAGAGTTGTGGGCTTTGCTTGAATTTAAGAGAGGGAGGAGAGGATATGAGGAGGAAGAAGAATTTTTCTTCTATGAGATTGGGGGAAGCCAGAGGGAGAGAGATCCCATTTTTTCTCACTTTTTGCGTAAACATTAAAGAAACAGAATCTGTATCCACTACCCCCTCACACGTTTGATTAGAGAGAATAGAGGGGAGGGAGTTGTAACTCCCTCCCTTTAATTAAATTAAATAAATTTAATTTAATTTAATTAAGTATATATATACACACTATATGTTATATCAAATATAACACATAATCTACAGTTTTTATATTGTATCAAATACAATATAATCTATAGTTTTATTTCTTTCAATTACTTATGATATTTAATATAAATCACATTTATACTATATTCAATTATATGAATCTCGTCTATATAATTAATATTTGAATCATATTCAAATATTTAATTCCTCTCAAAATAAATTTAATATTATAATGTAATTATTTTAATCATATCATATATAATTAATTTTCTCAATTAATTTGAATAATTCAAATTAATCCAAAACTAATTCTCAATAATCCCTTGGACCTATAGATTGAAGCTCCAATGGTACTTGGATAATTAATTAAACTCTTTAATTAAATTACCCAACATCCACTAACTGTCGGTCACTCCACTAAAGATCGACAGCTGCACTCTTCGCACTACAAATATATTTATGTGTCTATTGGATATAACCAGTCAACAGCTGATGACCTTCACAAATTGCTCGTAAGTACAACTAGGCCAAAATTACCATTTTGCCCCTATAGTTACATCTAACTTCTTAAGTACCACCGATTCCTCCAATGAACAATAAGTCATAGTCCAACTATGGCCAAGTTCCTCTCGAGCAAAGTGAGGGTATGGTCACATTGTTCAAGCGTCAAAATCAACCTTTAAAAGAGTAATTTATCTACTTATCCTAACATTAAGGAATGAGTGAATTTCATCTTGTGTAACTATGTTCCCAGCTCCTCAATCAGACGAATCCCCAAAATAGTAGGCATATTGAGTTGGTAATCTGGTCACTCTCATCCATACAAATCAAAGAACTGCCTTCATAGGTAAGAATTCATAATTCACGCAGGATTCAGGTCATATCACCTATGGTCACTTGGTGAAATGTAAGTCTGTATTATTAATAGCGTTACATAATGAGACTGATCATTTTGTGGTCCGATCTTATACAAACTTTTTATATAGGGTACCCCCACTTACATGCCTTCATATGAATGATCAGGATCAGATCATTTGTAGCAGTTTATAACACTTGTAACATCTATAAAGCGGGTCGTATCCGTAGTGTCACCAAGATAAGGTACCTAGCCTTATCCATCTACTACAAACCATTTAGATTATCATTTCAACATGATCTACCCGTATGTCTCTACATACATGTTTAAATTACATTAAATTACCTAGGATCTTAGTTTATAGGATTAAGTGTATGCTCATAAAATAATAATTTATTTATACAATGTTTACAAACTACGAGAATACAAGAGATTTATTTAGGACACCAATCTCAACACCAAATTCTTCAAGATTCCCTCTGCGTCTTCTCCGAAACATTCTCTTCAATGATCAAGGGACACCATCGTAAGTGAAACCTTGTTATTCTCTAGGATCCTAAAAATTGGATGTGTAGTCTCCAAAACTTGGAAGAGGAAGAAGAAGTAGTAGAGAAAATAAGAGAGATTTTGAGAGTAGTAGAAGACTAGGATTCAGAATTCTTAATTTAACTGTGTCACAAACATAGGCCATAAAAACCTATTTATAGAGAAGAGGAGTGCCCCCTTCTCATAATCTTTCCTATTCCTACTCTAGTTCTAGTTTAATTCAATAATTTTTATTTAATTAACTAGTCCAATAATTAAATAACCATATATATTAAATCCAATTTAATATATATAATTAATTAGTAAATAAATAAACATCACATGTTTATTTATCTCTACTTCTCAAAAATTAATTACTTAATTAATTAATTAACCATTAATTAATCAATTAAATGACTATATTAAATCGTGTTTAATATAGAATTAATCAACATATAATTATTGAAGGAATCTCGACATGAGGAGATCCTTGAGCGGAAGCGGGTTGTTCAAATTTCATTAATTATTAATACAAAGTTTATAGTAATCAACAAGAGATATGCATTTAACAATTAAATTACAGCATGCTTTTACAAAGAAAACAGGTTTCAAGAAACTTCACATTTGAAGAACTTTTCTTCAAGTAATCCCCCGTACGAGCCACGAACAGAACTCCTTCCTCGTGGATCTCCTTCTTCATGCACGGACACTACCAAGGAGAACCCTCTGTATTCTCTTATGGGATTCAAAGACTCAAGTAGGAGTTGTGGGCTTTGCTTGAGTCTTAGGAAGAGGGAAGGAGACGGAATGGATGAGAGGGAAGATTTCTTAGAGAACTTTTTTCTTTTTCTTTTTTTTTTTTTTATAAAACTTCACTGTGTGTGAATACTTGAAGAAAATGATTCTCTCAACTTCTTTTATTACATGTTAGTTATTGAGAGAATAATGGGAGGGAGTTATAACTCCTTCCCTTTTATTAATTTCAAATAAATTAATACAATAGAATATATAATAACTACTTTATTATATATGCACTATATTTTATATCAAATATAACATATAGCCTATACTTTTATATTGCATCAAATACAACATAAACTATAGATTTTATTCTCTCTCAACTATACATGACATTTAATATAAATTACATTTATATTAAATCCACTTATATGAATCTCATTCATATAAATGATATTTGGATCATATCCATATATTTTATTCCTCTCTATATAAATCATATTTATATTTAATTACATGAATCTCATTCATATAATTGGTATTTGAATCATATTCAAATTCCTCTCATCATGTATCAAATACATTATAATTAATTATATCAATATAATTAATTCCCCAATTAATTTGAATACTTCAAGTTAAGCAAAAGATTAAATCCTTGTTGAGCTACAGTGGGGACATTATGAACCTATAGATTGAAGCTTCAACAGTACTCGGACAAATAATTTAACTCGTTAGTTAAATTATCCAACATCTGTTAACTGTCGATCACTCCACTAAAGACCGACTGCTACACTCTTCGCACTACAGATAAATTTTTATGTCCATTGGATATAACCAATCAACAGTGCGATGACCCTTCACAAATTGCTCGTAAGTACAGCTGGGCCAAAATATCGTGTTTCCCCTATAGTTACATCTAACTCCTTAAGTATCACTGATTCCTCTAATGAACAATAAGTCATAGTCCCACTATGATCAAGTCCTCTCAGGCTAGGAGAGGATGTGGCCACTATGTTCAAGACCCGGAGTCAGCCCTTAAAGGAGTAATTTATCTACTTGCTCCTGCATCAGGGAATGAGTGAATTCCGTATTGTATAACTGAGTTCTCAGTTCCCCAGTTAGACGAATCCCCAAAATGGTAGGCTTGTTGAGTTGACAATCTGGCAACTTTCACCCATACAAATCAAAGGACCACCTTCATGAGCAGGAGCTCACAACTAACTTAGGATTCAGGTCATGTCACCTATGGTCATCCTAGTGAAATGTAAGTCTCTATTATTAACGGCGTTATATAAATAGACTAATCATTTCATGGTCCGGTCTTATATAAACTCTTTATATAGGATACCCCCATTCGCATGTCTCCACATGAATGATCAGGATCAGATCATTTGTAGCACTTTACAATACTTGTAATACTTACAAAGCGGGTCGTATCCGTAGTGTCACCAAGATAAGGTACCCAACCTTATCCATCTACTACAGACCATTTAGGTTATCATTTAAACAAAATCCACTTGTATGTCTCTACATACTTGTTTAAATTACATGAAATAACCTCGGATCTTAGTTTATTGGATTAAGTATATGCTTATAAAATAACACTTATTTTATTAACAACAATATGTTTATACAGAGTTTACAAACTACGAGATTACAAGGAGATTTAGGACACCATTCCCAAAAATCTCCCACTTGTCCTAAAGCTTAGGGAAACTAATGTACAATACAAATAAAGTACAAAATATAATAAACTAAGGCATATACTATACCCCAATAACATCTCCCACTTGACCTAGACAATGTGCCGCATATCTCGTAGACCCAGACTTTCTAGATAACCCTCGAACACTTTAGCCATGAGAGCCTTTGTAAATGGATCATTAACGTTGTGCTCTAACGCGATCTTCGTGGCAATCACATCACCTCGATGCACAATCTTCTGAATCAAATGATATTTTCATTCTATGTGCCTTCCTCTTCGGTGACTCCTAAGTTACTTAGAATTTGCCATAGCACCACTGTTATCACAATAAAGTATGATGGGCAGACATATTTGGAACAACTTTCAAATCAGTAAGAAACTTCTTAAGCCAAACAGCCTCCTTAGCAACTTCACAAGTAGCTACGTAATCGGCTTCCATAGTGAACTCTATGATGCATCCTTGCTTGATGCTTCACCATACTATAGCTCCTCCATTCAGAGTGAACACTGACCCTAACGTGGATTTCTTAAAATCCTGATCAGTCTGAAAAATCTGAGTCTGTGTATCCTGTAAGGATCAAATCCTTATCTTCATACACGAGCATATAGTCCCTTGTTCTCCGAAGATACTTGAGGATCGTTTTGACCGTCGTCCAGTAATCTAATCCTGGATTGGACCGATATCGACTGACAATCCCTACTGCATAGAAAATACCAGGTCTAGTACATAACATTGCATATATAAGGCTACCAATAGCCAATGCATAGGGAATCCATCTCATTTCCTCAACCTCTTGAGGAGTCTTAGGACATTGTTCCTTAGATAAAATAATTCCATGCCTAAAAGGTAATAAACCCTTCTTGGAAATGTGCATCGAATATCTGAAAAACATCTTGTCAATATACGATACCTGAGACAAGGCCAACATTTTGTTCTTACGATGTCTTATAATCTGGATTCCTAGAATAAACGCACCTCTCCCAATCTTTCATTTAGAATTGGGCGACTAGCCATTTCTTAACATCAATCAGAAAACCTACATCATTCCCAATTAGTAGAATATCATCCACATATAGCACGATGAAAGCTACTGAGCTGTTGATGATTTTCTTGTAAACACAAGGCTCATCAACATTTTGATCAAAGCTATAAGATTTGATCGTAGTATCAAATCTTATATTCCAAGATTGAAATGCTTGTTTCAATCTATAAATGGCTGATTAAGCTTGCAAACCTTTTGCTCTTGATCATGTTCAATGAATTCTTCTAGTTGAATCATGTAGATGGTCTCTTTAAGATTACCATTCAAAAAGACAGTCTTGACGTCCATTTTCCATATCTCATGGTCATAAAATATGGCTATGAACAAGAGAATCCTGATAGACTTTAACATGATAACAGGTGAGAAAGTTTCTTCATAGTCCATTCCCTCAACCTGGGTATAACCATTTGCCATAAGTCTAGCTTTAAAGGTATGTACTTTTCCATATAAACTTCTTTTCCTCTTGTAGATCCATTTACAACCTATAGGTTTTACCCCATCAGGTTGATCTACAAGCTCCTAGACAAAATTGAAGTACATGGACTCCATTTCTTGATTGATGGCTTTAATCCATTCATCTTTATCAACATCTTCCATTGTTTGCTTATAAGACAATGGATCCTTAACACCATCATCAGATATGATGTTTTGGGCTTCTGTTAAACCCATGAAGCGTACAGGTGGGTTCATAACCCTCCCACTATGTCGAGGCAATCTCAACTTTTGAGATGGATGACTAGATGAACTGACATCAACAACCTTTATTGATCTATCAACCTGTTCAACAACTCTTGTTGAAGTCTCAGCAATCTCATAAAAAATCTCACTTAAAACAAGTTTACTTCGTGGTTTATTATCCCTCGTGTGGTCTTCTTCCAAGAAGGTAGTGTTTGTCGATATAAACACTTTATTCTCACTTGGATCATAGAAGTATCCACCTCTCATTTCCTTGGGGTAACCTATAAATAGGCACACTTTTGAACATGGTTTCAACTGTTTGGGGTTTGCCATAAGCACATGGGTTGGACATCTACAAATCTTGAAGTGGCGTAAACTACCTTTATGACCTCTCTATAACTCAAAAGGTGTTTCAAAAACACTCTTTGAGAGAACGTTGTTCAAAATATAAACAGCAATCTCTACTGTATATCCCCAAAACGAGTCTGGAAGATGAGCATAACTCATCATAGACCGAACCATGTCCAACAGGGTTCTGTTTCTCCTTTTTGATACACCATTCTCAGCTTCCTACTTGGACAAGTTTCCAAAATGGAAGGCTTGTTGAGTCGGTTAACAAGGCCACTCTCACGCATAAAAATCAAAGGATTTTCCTCATAGACAGAAATTCACAACTCACTCAGGATTAAGGTCAAGTCACATATGGTCATCCTAGTGAAATGTAAGTCTCTTCTAGCAATAGTGTTATATAGAGAGACTATTCATTTCGTGGTCTAGTCTTATACAAACTCTTTGTATAGAATACCTCCCTCACATGTCTCCATAAAATGGTCAGGATCAGATCATTTGTAGCACTTTACAATAATTGTAACATTTATAAAGTAGATCATATTCGTAGTGTCACAAGGATAAGGTACCCAAGCCTTATCCATCTACTACAGACCGTTTAGGTAATCTCTTAAACGTGATCCACCTGTATGTCTCCACATACATATTTAAGTTTCATAAAATACCATGGATCTTAGTTTATTAAATTGATTAAGTGTAATCTATATAAAGAAGTTTTTATAAGACCGGACCACGAAATGAGTTTATATAAGACCGGACCATGAAAAGACTAGTCTCATTATATAATGTCGTTCATAATTGAGAGTTACATTTGACTAAGATGACCATAGGTGGCATGACCTGAATCCTGAGTGAGTTGTGGAGCCTATGAAGACGGTATTTTGATTTGTATAGGTGAGAATGGCCAGATCACCGACTCAATAAGCCTACTATTTTGGGAATTTTTCTGATTGGGGAGCTAGGAACACAGCTACACAAGACTGAATTCACTTCTTCCTCGACATCGTGGAAAGAAGATAAATTTCTCTCTTAAAGACTGATTTTGAGGCTTGAACAATGTGGCACCATACCCGCTCCTGATCCGAGAGGGGTCTGGTCATAGTTGGACTATGATTTATTGTTCATTAGGGGGATCAGTGGTACTTAAGGAGTTAGATGTAACTGTAGGGGCAAAATGGTAATTTTGGCCTAGCTGTACTTATGAGCAATTTGTGAATGGTAATCATACTGTTGACTGGTTATATCCAATAGACACGGAAATATATCTATAGTGCAAAGAGTGTAGTTTTCGGTATTTAGTGGAGTGCGCGATAGTTAATGGATGTTGAATAATTTAATTAAAGAAGTTTAATTAACTATTCAAGTACCATTGAAGTTCCAAGCTATAGGTCTATGAGATCCTGTAGCTCAACAGAGATTTAATAAGAATCAATTTTGGATTAATTTGAATTGTTCAAATTAATTGAGGAGATTAATTATATGTGATATAATTAATTTAATTTAATTATATATGATATAATTACTATAATGTATCTGATACATTATAATATAATATTTACTTGAGATGAAATAAATATTTGAATATGATTCAAATATTAATTATGTGAATTGGATTCATATAATTAAATTTCATATAAATGGGATTTATATTAAATTCCATTAATCGGAGAATTAAAATTATAGTTTATATTTTATATGATACAATATTGAACCATAGATTATATGTTTGATATAACATATAGTTTAATATATATTATATGATAAGGTGGTTATCATATATATATATATATATATATATATATATTAATCTATTAAAATAATTTGTTAAATTATTTTATTAAATTAATTTTGAATTTTGAAATTAATTTATGGGAGAGAGTTGACTCTCTCCCCTTTTTCTCTCTGATGGAAGAACGTGAGGGTTGGTTTTTCACGTCTTCATCTTCTTCACAGAAGACTGAAAACAATGAAGAACGCTCTGTAATTTTTCTCCCAAACTTTCTTCTCTCAAAAATTTTTTCCCTCTCTTCAAAAAAACCTAAGAGCACATGAAACTCCTTAGTGATTCTCATCCCAATAGAGAATACAAGATTGTTATGCACCCCGTGCGCCTGCCAATACGAATTTACTTGATCCTCAATGGCTCGTCACTCGATACCTGATGGCTTGTCACATGTTCCTTGATGCACGATCACTTGATATCCAGCTTCATGGTCACTCGATACGGCTGCAATCGACACGTGTATACTCGACCATATCCACGTCATACTCAATGCTCGATTACTTTATACTTGATTCTTTTGAATTCTCCGTGTCTTTGGAACCTGCTCTTTAGTTAATATGTACAAACATACACAAATTGGAAAATTTTCTAACAATATACATGATTCTTTCAAATCAATTTCTTGAAATGTGAAGTAAGTTTTTTATTAACTAAGAACAGAAATGAAACACAAAAGAGAAAATCGAGATCACTTTCCCTTCAAATAAATCCACTTCACAAAACCTATTTTTCTTGATGGAGATCAAGTTATAAAGGCAATGAGATCATTTCACTATATTGTCTCACACCTCAAGTAAGTAAATGTACTTTTTCTTGCTCATTTTTTTACCTTTTCGACGATGTGCGAGACATACAAACGTAGTAAAGAGAATGAGTGAGTGTGAGTTTGTGAGTGTGCACTGACACATGCAAATAACTCCCAGTGGAGTGAGGATGAGGGGAAAGAGCTGCGAAATAGTAAGCATCGAGTTGAGAATACCGAGTATTGGGTGACGAGCATCGAGCAAGTAGCGAGTATAGCAAGTATTTAATAGTTACCTATTTTTCTAACTACTCACTTTCTGTATTGTTTTTTTTTTAAGGATGGATAAGTATATAACTTATGTTATGGTGGTATATGGGATGACACGAAGAATGCTTTACTAGAGGCCGTTTGAAGGGTTTTCCAGTTCCAAACACATTGATGTATAATGAGCTGGTAAATCTTGTATATGATATCATACAAGTTAGTTCGACAGAGTTCAAGATTATAATGAGGGTGAAATATAAAATGGATATTGATTCTCCTCCAGTATGCTTAATGGACGATGCTGATGTTAAATTTCTCCTCTTAGAGTATGACCGTACTAGACCTCAGGTATTTGTATCTATTGAGGAAATTGAAGAAATTCATCGCGAGGCAACATTTTATTACCCATAGAGATTAGATCAATGCATGTGTGGAGGTGATGTAAATGAGCATGATGTTTGTCCATCGGGTGTCTCACTGGAAAACGACAACATCGATGTTAATATAGCGAACATATTGCATTCGAATGTGACAATAGAAGATGTTGGGACATGTGTAAAATAGAATGCGATCATAGAAGAGGAAAAGGTCAAGAATGAAGAACAGATAACCTTGGTTGTTTTAGGGAATAATCCTTCTGTTGTGAATGATAATGGAGTTTCGAGCGTAGAAGTGTTGTCGTCGAAGGATATACAATCGGATGAATGGAGAGAATAGTCTAAGCTTTTCGGAAGTGGTGAAATAATGGACTTCAAATGCCTTCAAACGGGTTATGAATTTAAAATAATTGGGTATAAAGTAATCGAGCATCGAGTATGACGTGGATATGATCAAGTATACACGTGTCGGTTGCAACCGTATCGAGTGACCATGAAGCTGGGTATCGAGTGACCTTTAAACGGGTTATGAATTCAAAAGAATCGAGTATAAAGTAATCGAGCATCGAGTATGACGTAGATATGATAGAGTGTACACATGTCGATTACAGCTGTATCAAATGACCATGAAGCTAGGTATCGAGTGACTGTGCATCAAGGAACGTATGACGAGCCATCGGGTATTGAGTGAGGAGCCATCGAGGATCGAGTAAATTCATATTGGCAAGCGTGCGGGGTACATCTTAGGGGCGAATCGGTAAAATCACATGCTTATGACGTAAGCAGAAGGTCACTTTCCATTACTTTCTCTACAGGTGACCATTTTTCATTTGTGCCCACCAAATGAGGTCGTTCGTATAAAAAAATCCATGATATGAGCCTTTTAACTAGTTCTTATAAGTGGCTCTTCTTTTAATTTGCTAGTGGGACATCAAAGACAATTGAGCATATATTAGTGTGAAATATCTCGCACACAATTTAAGATATGTGATTTATATGATGGTTAAGTGCCATGCCATGATGACGACGAGGGTTTTCATTTCCCTTTTGAAAAGACGTGTATGACGGGACTCTTAAAGAAAAATTAAACTTTTGATATATATTTGAATTTATTACCCTTTTGATTTTTAAATTTGGATTAAGTTGTAAAATACAGTGATTTTGAAAACAATTTCCAAAACAATTGTACAAATAGAGTCAAGTTTTTATCTTATTGGATTTTATTTTAAGCATTTTAGGAGTCAATTTTCTTTTATTTACCGACCAAAGTTAACATGTCAATTCATTTATCTTGTTTGAGAAGATTCATTCCATTGTTCAACAATATTCTTCATTTTTAAGATTTAAAGACGAGAACGAAGAATTATACAAACAGTGTAGCAACGACAAAGCCCATGCAAAAAAAGAGGAGATTAAAGTATGGAGAAAGAATATAATTATTAGGATAAAAATAGAGAACTATGTTAAGTCATAGGTTGAAGCATGGAAACAGAGGAAATGGTTAAGGGAGGTGATAAGGTATACATAAATAACAAATACATTTTTTAAAATCTTTTTTTAAGGTAAGAGTACTAACACAACTTTTAAAAGTTTAAAAATATTTTTGTAACAATAAGTTAATGGTTTCTATTCATATACTTACTTTTAATTTTTTTTTTAAAAAAATTAAGGGTGTTGTTTTAAGGATTTGAAAGTTCAAAGATATTTTTTTAAACAAAACACAGATAGATTTAATTTAAAACTAATGCTAAAAGTATTTTTGAACTTTTTAAAATTTAAAATTAATTTTCAATCTTTTGAAATTTTTACTTTTCACAATTTAGGTCTGTTTGATACCCATTTTATTTTTTGTTTTTTATTTTTTAAAATTAAGTATATTTTGTCTCTATTTTTTATAATGATTTACATCTTTCCTAAATATAATAGTTGAATTATTTTTTAAAAACTATATTTTTTTTCCTAGTTTTAAAAATTTGAATTGATTTTTAAAATTATTGATAAAAAGTAAATACGAAAACAAGAAAATTGAGTGTTTATAGAGTTGGTTTTTAAAAATTAAAAACAAAAAATCAAATTGTTAGCTCTAAGCTTTAAAACTATTACAAGGCAAATAAATAAAAGATAAAAAGATAGGAAGAAATTTATCATCTGTTGAGATCCCCAATCCCAATTCGAACCCAATACCAATCCAATCCACGCTCGACATTTTTCTTTCTTGTTCGTTTTCTTTCGATCTGTCTGCTTCTGCTAGCGCAAGCAACCAAGCAAATCCCCTTCCATTACACTCCAACTTCCATCGACATTTCTCCCAAATTTCGCCTTTATTTCTTCCCAGTTTCAAACCCTTTTCGTTTTTCCTTTCTTCTCAATCCACCTTCAATTCCAGATTATTTGCAAAATTTGAGTGAAACAGCCATAGAAACAGCTAAGTCTGTGCATGACGAGCGCTTCGGAGCTGTTTTATAGTCGGAGGTACAGATTGGGTCGCACTGACGCGGATTTAGGGCTTGATTCTGAGCCTCCCGATCGGTATCTTCAATATCAACGCCGTCATCATGGTCACAACGCCAATCACCGCCGCGATTTTAACTCCTGTGGTACTTTCCGGCGGTCCTCGTTGCAAGAACGCCGTCAATCTCCCCGATTTTTTAACCCTGTAAGGAAGGATTAAACAATTTTTACCAAATTCTGGATTTGGGTTACTTGAGAAATTGTGTTTTACTTCGATAAAGTCTATATCAACGGCTGAGAATAGTTGGAATTGGAAGAAGTGTTCATATTTTTGTTTTGATTGGGAATTTTTAAGCGTTTCTGACCTAAAAGTTCTTCTAAACTGTAGAATTAGTTGGGAATATGTTGAAAAGATTATAGTTGCCCTAATTTATCAGCTTAGGTTGTTGGGATGGTTTTATATGTTTTTCGTACTTAACTATGGATTGATCCAACAAATAACTCTAGTCCACTTAGGTTTGCTTGATAACTGTTTGGTTTTTGTTTTGTTAATGTTTTCAAAATCCAAGCTTGAAATAATAGTTATTAGAAGCTTGTTTTTGTTTTTAAAATTTGGCTGTAGATTCAAATGTTTTCTTATGAAAGATGGAAATGATTGTCTTATCCAAAAAAAGAAAGATGAAAATGATGGTAAAGAAATCATGAGAAAACAAGAACAATTTTTTAAAAAAAAATACTGAAGGGTTATCAAATGGATCTCTAGCTAAGCAATTGATTTAGTGATTATTGTTATTCTTCAGTGATGGTTCTGTTTTCCATTGCTATGAAATACTTAGAACCATGGTACTGAGAGTGATAAGGAATAGAAGTTTTCCAGTTTTATTAGCTTCTTAATGCTACTTGGCTATTAAACCATGATCTAATTGGTATGTGATCATGGAGACATAACTTTGTTACAATTAAGGATGGTTTCTATATTTCTTTTCTGGGTTGTCATCTCTCTCTGAATGTTAAATTCAATTAGTTTGGAGGCATTGACACTATATCTTCATTGTAGCTTTCTGTTGACCGATTGCCTACACAGTCTGACTCAGTTACGAGCGATGGTTCTAGAAATAATATCAATCCAAATACACAGAATAGCTTGAGGACTGGGTTAAGTGGGGATTCCAGATTGCCAGGATCCGTTTTACTTGCCCGAGAAAGGCTTCTCGAAAGATTGAGAGGTGCCTCTTCACCAAGGAGCAGGTTGGTTCCTATTATCATGTACCTGTTGTTTACATTAATATGCAGAAAAATTTGGGACTTCAATAGGAATATTCAATCTCATTTCTCCAAAATAGTTAGAATCGCTTTTGTCACGTTCATAATCAATCTGAAACATGCCTTTTAGGAATTCAAAATCAATGTAACGTTTGATTTTACACTTTTAAACGTGATTTTCATATAATAAAATCGATTTTGAATGATGAAAAGTACACTCGCAAACATATGCTAATTGTGGTATGAATCATCTTGTATGATTTTCATTTGGGATTTGGTTTGTATTGTATACTCAGAAAATAGGATCCAATTCCAATAAACTCATAAAGTTTCTACAAGTTCTGTTCTAGACTTTAACATTCTTTATAAACTATATTTATGGATAGCAACCTGGACTTAAAAATTGTTACTGATGGGCAAATGTATGTTGAAAACTCAAATAGATCCCAGCTCTGTGCTACTGCTAACTGAATTAGTTTATTCATCAGGAACGCGCTCGTTGAAGCATTAGATGGAAGTCCAGAAATCTCAACAAATCGATCGCAGAGGATATCCCTTGTTGATGCTGACAGGATGCAATTAGTTCCTGCACCCAGCAAGAGGCCCCCTGGTCTCTCACAAGATGCAATCGACCGCTTACAACTTGAGGTTTTTATCAATACAGAGCATATCATTGATGATGACGTGACGACGACGACGACGTCAAACGAATGTAGTATATGTCTAGAGAGTTTTACAGATGGAGACGTGCTCATCCATTTACCCTGTGAACACAAATTTCACCATGCTTGTTTGGACCGATGGATTCGAACTTGTGGAGAATGTCCATATTGTCGACAACATGTCGTCATTAACTAATCTTTTCTAACCCGTTTTACAAGTTGGGATTTCCTGTATGCGTAGAAAGCTTAGAGACTGTCAATTATTCCATGTTGTGTACTAATCTTTATAGTTATAGTTGAGGATCTCTATACTTTGTATCCTTCTAAGTCTTGTGTTGACTCCAAATTGTGTGGCTTTTTTTAATAGCCAATAGATTTGACTGCTTTGTAACTCTTCTTTTTCTTGGTTTTAGTTGGAAAAAAAGGACGCTTTGATTCTTTTATACAAACAATGAGGAAGCAGTCTATTATTCTAGTTAATAAAAAAAAGAAAAAAAAAATCATTCAATTTGGAGGGGGGGAAAAAAAGCTCTAAATCCATTATTTCATGTAATTGAAAACATATCATGATTTTTTTTTAATGACAGACAGCTTTTGTTTTTGTCGATTTGAGCTTCATTATCTTCTTGATCAATATCTTTGAACTTGAGAAGAATGATTTCTTTCTTTTCTTTTTAACCATGATTACATGAAACAACATTTAAGGTTAACGAATATTTTTCGTTGAACTTTAGTCGGTAATGATCAAGTCTTAGTACTTTTAAATCTATAACAATTTAGCTCTATAATATGCAATGATTTAATCTCTATCATGAAACAATTTAGTCCATATATTTTAAAATTTGTAGCAATTTTGTCTATCATGAAAAATATTACTACAATTGTCAGGTGGTAATTGTAATTATACCTTTAAAAATTGAGCCCTCAAATGTATGCAAGTATTAAAGTTAGACTCTCAAACTTACATAATTGTAAAAATTGTAACAATATAAGTTTGAGAATTCAATTTCTACGACTGTTGTAAGTTTGAGGGGCCTATTTTTGTAATTGAAAGTTTAAGGATGTACTTACCGCTACTACCATACTTTAGAGATGAATTTTTCATTTGGTGGCTTTTGCAATTCGCCCAAAATATCATTACGATTTGATGAAATTTCTTACACGTATAGATTGATAAATTGGTCGAGAATCAAATTCACACTACAAAAACTAAATTGTTATGTAGTAAAAATTGATACCTAATTTTAACGAAAAAATTCATCATAGAGGCTAAAATCTCTACAAATCTTAAAATACTGTTACTTTTTAAAGTTTATAGACGAAATTGTTACTTTCATGAAAGTTGAAGAACCTAAAGTGTTTTTAAACCTCTATTTAGTCGTCTAAGAAAATTATTATTTTTCTTAGATCGACACAAATGTGAATTCAAGTCTTCGATTGGAGAAAGATAAAGTATTGTCTTAACCAGCTGATTTAGATATATATCTATGTAGATATAGATATAGATATATATATATATATAGGCTTCTATTTGGAAACAGTATGTGGATATGGAGAATGAAAACTCTTGCACCTTTCTCTTTTTCCCTTGGCTATTCCCATCACTATTCACAAAAAAAAGTTCTTAAATCTGTTTCAAATATTGGCCATTCATTAAAGAAACACAAAAAGCTTTTGAAAGATTATTATCTTTAGAGATATTTTCATTATTATATTTTTTTTAATGAAAATTTTTTCATTTATATAAATGAAAGAATACAAATAAAGGAGAGAGATGAAGCTTTCTAAATTCAAATAAAAATTATACATATACATATATATGTATATAATTATTTATAATTAAATTTTTTTAAAATTAAGGAAAATTCATTTTAATTATGAATAAAAAGTGGGAAAATCCCCATTTCTATTTTTTAACACCTATTTTCCAATTTTGTTTAAATTGATTTGGTGTCAATTTTTAATGCAGTTAAGATTGCATGTACATTCTCTATAAATTGGAGAATTTTTAATTGTTAGAGGTTCGTGCAATTGACTAATTTTATTCTTCAAAATTTTGACATCAAAACTCTCTAATTCCCAAAATTACCCTCGATCTCTACTCAATTTGGATCGCACATTCTGTTCCAAGACTGGAGAATAGCAGAGAAGACTCTTACGGTGGTCCACGAACAGTTCATGATCATAAATCATCAAGGATTTGGAGCAATTTTTAGTTCTACAAAGGTTGTGATTCTTAAACCCTAATTTCATATATTATGAACATGCATGCTTTAATCTTAAAATTAATGGAATTAGAGTGCTTAAGATCCTAATTGCTTCCACGTGTACTTCAATTCACTCTCGGAACTTGTAGATCAACCGGATGGGGTAAAATCTATTGGTTGCAAATAGATCTACAAGAGAAAACGAGACCAAGTCAGTAAGGTACAAATCTTTAAGGCTCAAGTTGTGCCAAAGGGGTTTACCCAAGGAGAGAGGGTGGACTATGAAGAAATCTTCTCTTCTATTGTCATGCTAAAGTCGATAAGGATACTCTTGTTCATAGTCGCTTTTTATGATTATGAGATCTGACAAATGGATGTCAAAACAACCTTTTTAAATGACCATCCTGAGGAGAGTATCTATATGACTCAACCAAAGGGGTTCATTGAACATAGTCAAAAGCAAAATGTTTGCAAGCTAAAACGATCCATTTATGAGTTAAAACAAACGTCTAGATCCTGGAATATAAGATTTGACACTACGATCAAATCTTATGGTTTTGAACAAAACGTTGACGAACCTTATGTTTACAAGAAGATTGTCAACAAAACTTAGCATTCTTAGTATCGTATGTTGATGACATCCTACTCATTTGGGAATGATGTAGGACTCCTAGCTGATGTTAAGAAATGACTAGCAACTCAATTCCAAATTAAAGATTTGGGAGAAGCTCAGTATGTTCTTGAAATCCAAATCCGTTCGGAATCGCAAAAACAGAATGCTAGCCTTATCTCATGAATCTTATATAGACAAGGTGTTGTCTAGATATAAAATGCAGAATTCCAAGAAGGTTTTGCTACCTATCAGGCATAAAATTCATTTGTCTAAGAAAAATGTATTTCCTACGCATTAATAGTTGGTAATCTAATGTATGTCATGTTGTGTACACGACTAGACATATGCCATACAGTGGGAATCGTCAGCAGGTTTCAGTCCAAATCCTGGATATGATCATTGGACTACAGTTAAAAATATCCTTAAGTATCTTCGGAGAACGAGAGACTATATGCTTCATCGAGCAGAAATACCATCTCATCAAGGAGATAGTATATCGAGAAGACGTGATCGCAATAATAGCTTATTTGTTTACAAAGTATATGTATATAAAGTGTTAGTTTTTTTTTTAGTATAATAGGAAGTTAGGAGATTCGAACTATAGACTTCGTGGTTTCTAATCCACTCGTATGCCAATTGAACTATACAGATTTGACCTACGAAAAAAGAGACAAAAGAGATGATTAACTAGACAACACTTGATCTAATTTAGACACAAAAAGAGAGTGGTTGAACCTAGTCAAATTCAAGGGCTCTATCAACCTTTCTTATAAGTTTTATTAGACAATAAAGAGGTCAATACACACCAAAATAGTGGTCCCCTATGTATATCTCTAAAAAGATAGTGTGAAACATCATCTTTATTATCAACTAACAGATTCTCTTTTAGGTCAAATGTACTTTTTGAAAGTCTTCCACCAAGCTATTCAAAATAAATTTTGAATACATTAGTAGTCACATAAAATATGATTCATATTGTAACAAAATATATGAGTCTAAAATGGATACCGTTCCAAAGTAATCAAGATAGCATATATTTTCATTAATTTGAATATCATCTAACCAAGATTTCATATTCAAATTTAATTTGACTGGATTTCATGGATATGAGATTGATTTTAATCCATATTCTTACTCGATAATTTTGAACCAAAAGAATAAAACCTATGAACATGAAAAAAAGGAAGTCGAACTATAGCTAACACATGACAAATTCGACCAAATTAAGGGAGTTGGGTCTTTGAGTCCAACCTATCCCTCCAACTCATCCTCGACTTTCGAGGCCAACCACCTCCTCGGTCAATCATTATACGGAACGTGTCCAAGACATCTCTAGTCCAAGAAAATCACAAAATATCTAATTAGGTTATTAGACAATTAGATTCCTTTAAGAAGATGCGAAGACTTAGATTAATTTCTACTACAACCAAATAAATACGAAGTTAAAAGTTTAAGATAACTTATAATTTAATTAAGAAAAAAATTAGGACTATAAAAGATATATGAAAAGGTCAAACAAAATGCCAATAAATATGAAAATTGAAGAAACATAAGAGTTGAACTTATCTTATAATTGTACTCAAGAAAAAAAAAAAACTTTATCTTATAATATTTTGTTCTCATCAGTTTTTTGATTTTTTGTAACTGCAAAAAAATCATTTACTTCACCAATAAGTTTTTCTTCACATTAAATTTCCAACTCTTTTCCCTTAATAATCATTAATGATTATATACACAATCATAACTTGGGACAATAAGTTTCTCTATCCAAAAGATTCTTAAAAAAATGAAGTTTCTCTCTCTAAATGGGCCAAGTCAATTTTCTTTTTTGGTATTTTGTTTTTTAAATGGAAATTTTGTAATTGCTGGCCATAATAGAGAAAAAAAAAATGAGATAAAGATTGATGTTAACTGTAATAAATTTGAATAATATAATAATAAATGCAATTGGGGATTTAATTTGAGAGAGAGGAACAAATTAATATTCTTCCTTAATCAAATTCTATCCTAAAGACTACTTTTCCACATTAAAAACTGCTAGGCCTAAAATTAGGTCAATTTACATTCATCAACAAGGGATTAAAAAAATTGCTTATTTTGATTTTTGTTCTTACTTATTATTTTTCTTGGATTTTTGTTTTCTTCTTTCTTTGAATAAAATTTTATATCACATGTTTTTAAGTTTATGTAATATCAAATTAAATTTCTAATAAATATAAAATAAAAATTCAACGATACGAAATTAGTTAATTATTTATGTAAAATTTTAGGAAGTCAATTAAATGACTTTTAATCTAATATGAAATTTGCTAGTTATTATTTAATTTTTTTAAATTAAATAAAAAACACATCGAGTGAATGTTAGCTAGTTTAGTGGTAATTAATATATATACTTTTATTTGAGGTTAGATGTTTAATTTTTTTCATTATTAATTTGCCCCGTTGCTAGATGTAACAAGTTTATGCTATCGAGCATGCTCAAATTTTGATGCTTTCTTTATTGTAAAAAAAAATCATATATTACTCATAAAATATCATTTACTCTTATTCTTTATAGATTATTATGAATTCAACTGAAGAGAAAATGAACTTTTGTTCTACAAAATGTTAAAAGTACATTAAAAAATAAATACTATTTTCTAATATAAGAAATAAATATTCAAAGCCAACTTGAACATATATCTACTTTAAATATTACTAAAATCTTAAAATTTATATGATTTTTTTTTTCATTTTTGTCAATAATGATTCCTTTTTTGTGTGTATATTTATATAAATAAATTGTAATATATATAATAAATTAATATAGAATGACAGTAACTTGTATTACATGTTAGGGTAATATATGGAGTATCAATTTTGAAAATAGTTGGCTAAAATTTTTTTAGTAATTATAAATACAAAAATTTAATGGTTGATACTAAAAATGAGGATTGGTATTTGGAGTCTCTAGGTTAAAATAAATCTTGTTTGAGGATTAAAATAAAACATCTGACAAAAAAAATTAAATTAAAATAGATTATTATGTTTGTATATGTTATGGCCTAATAAAATGTTAGATTCAAGGTAATCTTCCAAGAAAAGCAAGTTACATTAATGTAAGTAAATATTAATATTTAAATACAATATAATGAATTCATTTTCTTTTTTTTTTAATTGATTCTTAATGTGAGCATAATTCACTTACATACAGATGTATCGATGATTAAGAGGTTTGCTATTCTACATTGTACTAAAAAATCTCTTTTATTTATTAGAGTAATAATTTTTAAATTAAATAATTGGTCTTAATTTTAGTTTAAAAGACATTACATATATGCTATATAAATTCTATTGAGACTTGAAATTTGAATATGATTCAAGGTAGTTAAGCCTTCCCATACTTTATAAATACAACCTTTAAGTTATGCCTAAACTACCCACTCTAAATTAGAAGTAAGGTTTATCTCTAAATTTTTCATTCTATTTTATGTCATACATTATCCCTCTCAATTGTTGATTTAAGAGATATTTGTTTAATTACTATTATGGTGAGTGGCTATATTATCATAATGTTTTAATGCTTGGTTGGAAAATCAAATAATATTTATGATCATCTATCTTGAATGTTGAATGTTTTTTATGGGATTGTTATGAATGATTTTCATGTTCTATTATATGATAGAAGAATGAATTATATGATTATGTAAATATGTTTAAGTTAATTGTGTGAAAATTACCCTCCTCTATTATATTGATGTACGTCTTACATTGAGATTGACATATATTTGTTTTAGTGAAGTTCGCCCGACTAATTAAATGTCAACTAACTATCGACTAAAGTAAAATCTTACAAAGATTCCATTTATGCACCATTAGGAGTTGATATATATTATAATAAGTTTGTTTTTAGATTTAGTATAATGGAGTAAAAGATTTGAACTACAGACCTCTTGAATGCCTAATATATACCGTATATATTTTTATGTTCAAGGTTTATTTACCAAGAATATTAATTATCAACATTTTCTTAAAAACATTTTATATGTAACGAAAGGTATATGACGAAGATATTTGTGAAATATGTCATGGGATTATGGGTTTGAATAAGTTTTCAATGACTTGTTATCTACTTATTCATGTATTCATCTTATGAGTTCTCAATCAAGATTTTAAAATAGCAATAGCATGCATGTAGTAACAATCTTAACTGTTTACATTCAACCGATCAAGTTGTTATCACAAATTTATAATTATAAATAAACCTAAAAGGTGAAAAGGGCAAGGACAAAAACACATTTTCAATCCCTAAAGTCCGTTTGGTAACCATTTCGTTTTTTGTTTTTAAAAATTAAGTCTATGGATACTACTTCCACCTCCAAATTTGTTATTTTGTTATCTACTTTTTACCAATAGTTTAAAAAATCAAACCAAATTTTGAGAACTAAAAAAGTAGCTTTTAAAAAATTGTTTTTTTTTTTTTTTAAATTTAGCTAAGAATTTAGTCATTCTACTTAAAAAGATGCAAATCATTATAAGAAATGTGGATGAAGAAGAAGAATAAAATTCGAAATATAGATATCAAATTAAAAAAAAAAAACTCAAATCTTAAAAATAAATTTAAAATTTATTTTTAATTAGAATAAAATTTAAAATTTAAAGATAAAAAGTGCAACATTTTAAAACGGACGGACGGAATAAAAACCAAACCTAAAACCTAATTTCCCTTTCTTGAAATTTATAATATTTATTTTAGATGGAAATAGCAAAAGGAGGGTGAAAAGTCAACAAATGTCATTAAAATGAGGAAGAAGGCAAAAGAAAAAAAGAGAAAAAAAAGAAAAAATGACACTTTATTTACGCGGAAGAGTATGAAAATGGTTGCCATTTCAGTTTTCCTCTGTTCTTTCCTTCCACTTACGCGCTACTGTTTCTCTTTTCCCACTTTCCCTCTCCCCTTTAACCCCACTTCGCCCCTTCTCCTCTTTCTATCCCTCTCAAGATTTTCATACCCATTAACCTTAATTTCAACAATCCCATCTCAAATTCAAACATACCCATCAAAACCCACATCTTCAATTCCCCACTTTCTTCCATCTTCTGATCATAATCAGTGTTTGATTGTGTTTTTAGTCAAAACCCATGATGTTGAGGTCGTGTTGCCGGCCGCTCGAGCGGTTTATTGGCCGGTGGAGCGGCGATGGACTGCTCTGGCACTCGGAATTGAAGCCTCATGCCTCTGGTGATTACTCGATCGCTGTTGTTCAAGCTAATTCTTGTCTTGAGGATCAGAGTCAGGTTTTCACGTCTCCTTCTGCTACATATGTTGGTGTTTATGATGGCCATGGCGGTCCTGAGGCTTCTCGCTTTGTGAATAAGCATCTTTTTCCTTATATGCATAGTGAGCCTCTGTTCTTAACCCCCCCTTTTGTGTTTTTTTGCTTGTTTGTTTCGTTTTTCTTATTATTGATTCTGTTTGAGCTGATGGGTTGCTTTTGGATTCTGGAGATTTTTTGGGATTTGGTAGATTTCAGACTCTTTTTTTCTCGTTCTGATAGTGTGAGATGAGAAGGAGTAAAAAATTTGGTATCATGAAGTGTTTTTGGTCAATGTGGAATTTGGTGTGATGGGAATATCTCAGAGGATGGGATTAAGAAAAACCCTGTGAATTGTTCATTTGAATTTACTTTTTGAGTTTTTTGTTGCAGAGTTTGCTTCAGAACAAGGTGGACTATCGGAGGATGTTATTAAGAAGGCATTCAATGCTACAGAAGAGGAGTTTTTGCGTTTGGTTAAGCGGGCTTTGCCTGCCAAGCCACAGATTGCTTCAGTTGGATCATGCTGTCTTGTAGGTGCAATTTCGAATACGAAGTTATACGTTGCGAATCTAGGTGATTCGAGAGCTGTGCTTGGCCGTAGAGGTTTGGAGAGTAAGATAACACCAATAGTTGCAGAACGGTTGTCCACCGATCATAATGTTGGAGTAGATGAAGTTAGGAAAGAAGTCGTGGCACTTCATCCTGATGATTCCCATATAGTTGTCTATACTCGTGGAGTTTGGAGGATAAAAGGCATAATTCAGGTAAATTTTGAAGTTTAATGGCTCCTCAGTTTTGATAGAACAAATCTTGTTGCGTTCTTGTTGTTAATGAATTTTCTCCCATGAGTTAATAATCAAAATCTTGTTGAGTTCTCTTTGAATATGTTAATTGTGACTCTGTAATGAGAACTCTGTATTCATATGCAAAATACATCATCTTTAGAGTTTAGATTAATCACTAAGAACAATCGGCTTGTTTGATTAGTTAAACATCAAATTTGATGTTTCCTAGGTTAGCTAATTGAGACCTGTTGGGATGTTCTTCTCATTTATCAAATTTCCTTTGGAATTTTTATGCTAACTGGTTCTTTTGACTCGAATAATCAGATTTCTCTACTTATAGCTTTTATGTAATGTGATTACTAGTGGTTGGTGCTTATCTGAGTTATTAATCTCTTTTGTGTTAATCTTATCCTTTTGAAAGTCCAGGTTTCAAGATCTATTGGCGACGTCTATTTAAAAAAACCCGAGTTCAACCGGGATCCAATATTCCAACAATTCGGGAACCCCGTTCCTTTGAAACGACCAGTAATGACTGCAGAACCATCGATCCTGACACGAGAGCTTAAACCCCAAGACTTATTCCTGATCTTTGCATCAGATGGCCTCTGGGAACAACTAACTGATGAAGCTGCAGTGGAGATAGTTTTCAAGAACCCAAGAGCTGTAAGTTGGAGAGAATACTCCCATTTTTGTCATTTACAAAACATAAAAACCTCCAAACAGATTTCTTAACATTATTTCTTTGACTGCTTCAGGGAATTGCAAAAAGATTAGTGAGTGCTGCCCTCCACGAGGCAGCAAAGAAGCGCGAGATGAGATACTCCGACTTAAAGAAGCTCGAGAAGGGGATTCGGCGTCATTTCCATGATGACATCACTGTCATCGTCGTTTATCTTGACCACAACAGAAGCTCACACACCAATCGAGCAAAGAACGCCGTTGCTGGGTACACTAGTGCACCTGTTGACATTTTCTCTTTGAACTCGAACTATGAGGCAGAGGAAAAACTTAACACAATGTTCTGAAAAATTGAATTGATTTTAAGAGGCAAATTATTGATACATACAGAAAATAGGAGGCATGTTAGGTAGGGGATGGGACAGGGTTGTTCATCAGTAGAAGAAACACAAGTTGAGTTTATTAATAATGTAGATAAATTTAAGTCACTAATTGCTGCTAATGGAAATCAGCTGCCTTAGATTTTTTTTTTTCTCTTGGTCTCTGATTGATTTGTTTGTTCGTTTTTTTTCCCCCATTGACTTGTAAGAGGTTATGAGATTCAATAATGGCAGGCACTTTTTTCCCCCTTTTACATCATCTATGTAGTCTTCTTTTACATGTTTTGTTGGGAAAATTTAGAGCATTTTTTTGGTCTAGACATTCTTAAAACAAGACGTCATCGATTTGGAACAATCACGGGTCATGGTGTTGATTTTGGTCGAGTTTGTCGATGCATGTTCTTCATGGATATGCTTCAATTCAAGTGGTAGAACATAATAAAATTTGGAGTAGGAATGTTGAAAGTTCAAATCAACTTGAATTGACCAATTCTCATGAATCCAATAGTATTTAATAATTCAAGAATTATGGAGGGAATTTTGAAAGTAACATATTAATTTACAGCAACTTGGTTTTAAATTTTTTAAAATATAAACAAAACAAAGGAAAAACGAGTCACATCCAACGCGTTATGTTTGAAAATTCTAGTAAAGAATAAAAATAGCCACATTATATATTATATATTATATATATATTCTTATTATCTCTTTGAATAAAATTTTTGTTCTTTTTATGAACGTCCACTTGCTAAAGATCAATGAGGAGTTTCTTACTTTTCAAAGCAACTATTTGATGTTATTTTAGGGCATATTTGGATCATTAACTTAATTATTATAGTATATGAGTTATAATTATATAATTATAGTCTATTTTAATCTAAATTATAATAGTTTATTGATAACTTATAAATATACAAGTTATCTTTGTTCTTAAGTTAGAACAATTAGGATTTTTAATGATAAACTCTCCTCTTTTTTTAATAGAAACGCATGGATTTACTTAAACAATAGCAATTTCATGTAAAAGAAGTTTGTCACTAAAAATCACGGCGCTAACGCACTACTTTGCAGGATTACAACGCAAGAACTAACAATAATGCATTAGACAAGTGCCGCAGAAAACGCGCTAACGCATGAGCCATGCATCGAAGGGAATTCAACGCACTACTTTGCAGGATTACAACGCAAGAACTAATAATAATGCATTAGACAAGTGCCGCATAAAACGCGCTAACGCATGAGCCATGCGTCGAAGGGAATTCAACGCATAAAAGATTCATTGCTACGGGCTGATTGTGTCACATCACCACTTGCAAGATGGGCACCTGCAACAGGAGGCGTCTGAAAAAGCTTCCAGAGGTCAGGCGGCCAACCAGGACATGGAGTTTAATGCTGACCAGGGCATGGACTTAAATGCAACCCATCCTCCAAATGGACGAGACCAACGCCTATAAATACTTGAAGACCCTCCAGAATCAAGAGTCGGACAATTAGAAGCTCCATACTCTCTGTAAATTTGTAGACTTAGTTTTAGTTTGTACAAGCTGTGCCGAGGTGTAAGACGATCAAAAGAGCTGAGAACCACCACCACCGCCGGCCAGGGAGTGGAGAAAGTTATTCTTGAGAAAGATACTCTGTCCTCGGCTCTTTAAAGTGATTGTACACAACAAGATTGAGCTAAAAAACTACAAGAGATTGTATTCTTTGGCTTGACTCAGTTTCTCTCTTAATATCATTTCCATTTCATTTTGATTGAATATAGTTCTTTGTAAAGACTCATTGATTCTTTATAAAATTCATATATTTGATCATCACTTTTGCTATTGTTTATCTTCTGTCTATGTTGAAAGCATTAGTACTTCATGCATAATTTGGTTCCAATGCCTAAACCAACTTGATAACTTAGTGAAAGCTTCTTTACTTAGTTGTTCGAAAGAATAGCTAAGCCGCATTAAGTAGAATGCCTAGTACAGCTAGAGATAGACTTACTGGTGTTTCTTGCATTCTAAGTAGACGCATGCACCCTAGAGATAGGCTTGTATGTTATTCGCATTGAGAAGTGTTGAATGATGTCTAACGCATGAACAGAAAGATAAGCAACCCATCCCATTTCATCCACATTACATCAGTTGTGTGCAATTATCTTTAACCGACGCGTCCACCTACTTAAATTCCATTTTCACATGATCCATCATTTTCCACTCAACTCGTTTGTATTGTCTTGCACAGGCATAGCATGTTAGTGTAAATAATACATCTTTCACATTTATTTAGGAAAAACATCCTATGCAAGTACAACGCATAATCTGTGTTATGAATCCCTGTGATCGACCCTGGACTAACTAAGAATCTTTGCCCTGAACTAGGCCTGAAAGATTCTACGAAAAAGTTCCATGTTGTTAAAATAAAAAAATACAAACAAATTCTATATTGTTTCTCATAGGTGAAGCAAATCAAACCCATTTTCAGACAAAGAAGATAAAAAAACAAAACAAGAGTGGCTAGGAAAGCCCTAGATTAGATTTATACTTGGGTTTTATCTAGGAAAACTTGAACGTTATTATAAGGAGTTGTGTGCCTTCTGTGCATAATACTAACGCCCCAACGCGTTGCATTCATTTAAACGCATCAAGGCAGAACGCAGCACTTAGACTTTATTCTTCCAATTTGTTTTACTTTATACACTCCTAAAGCATCTCACGATAGCAAGCGAACATTTATACTTGGAGTTCAGATTATTTTAATCTCAATTATAATAATTTGTATTCGGGGTATATGTATTTTTGTTTGCTTAGATTTTTTCCTATTAATTTTTTAAAATTTTAATCACATTTTTTTATACTTTAATTTAAGAAAAAAAAATTGATTTAGATTTTTTTATGCTTCACTTTTTATAATTGTACCGAAACTTTAGAAAAAATGTCAAAGTTGAAATTTTTTGAATTTTTTTCTGTAATTAAGTTTTTTTTTTAATATTTTAATTTAAAAAAGGAATTTGATTACATTTTTTATAACTATACTAAAGCTAGAAGAAAAAAAGTCAATGTTGAAAATTTTTCAATTGTTCTTTTTGTAATTACATTTTTTTATACTTTAATTTAATAAAGAAACTGAATTACATTTTCTATAACTACACTAAAATTGAAAAAAGATCAAAGCTCAAACTTTTTTTTAATTACATTTTTTATACGAAAGAAAATTGTATATATTTTTTTATACTTCACTTTTCGTAACAATACTAAAACGACAAAGAAAAAAAAAAATCAAAGTTGAAACTTTTTCAATTTTTGTTTTGTTTTGTTCTGTTCATTATTATTATTATTATTATTATTTTGGTAATTACATGTGATTATGCTTTAATTTAAGAAACTATTATTTTGTAATTTAGTGTTTCTATATTATTTTATATTTAAGTGAATAAAAAAACCTTTCAAAATTATGTTAACATATTTCTATGTATGTGAACAATAAAAAACCAATAAAAAGTTCTACAAATATCCGTCATGGAAAAAAAATTACAGTGTGTTCACCGTAGCTATAGACTATAAATTGTGTTCATCGTAGCTATAAGCTATAAATTGTCTCCACTCTACCCGACTCAACTTGGAGGTACAAACGTCTCCTTTACTGTCCATTTTTTGGGACTAGTTTATTGGTTGAGGGCTTCACAATTGAAAATTTCAAACAACTTTTTTTAAAAAAAAAATTTAAAATTAATGATAAATTTGCATATTATGAATTCAGAGACCAACTACAAGTTAACTATCTACCAAAAATGACAACTCCATGTAATGCCATGTGTCATAATGGCATCTGATCTAATGAAATTAGTCTAGTCAAATTGTTTTGTATAACAGGGTTTGGTTCAAGTCCACAAAATAGCATGGAAAGTACTATAAATTGAAGAGTCATCCTTTTAAATCATTCATAAAGAGATTTGGACTAAGGACTTGAACTTCTTGAAGACTTTGAAGATTAGAAGACTTCTTTAAACACCTAAATACTTTGAAAATACATCGGAGTCATCTAGAACATAAGACTTCAAAATTTTAATCGATTCTTCAAGAATATCAACAAACTAAAGGTTGTTCCCAAAGATCAACTAGCAATTAGAAGATCAATAACATAGGAGCTAATCATTCCAAAAAATCAATTCGAGGGATGATCCGAAAAGATCAATAAGTCAAAACTGCTATAATTGAATCGGCATTATATTTTTTATTTATTTTTTATTTTTTTATTTTTGAAGAAAATAATAATCCTATACATATAAGAATTACACATGATTTAATTTCAAACAATGTTGTAATTTCAATAATTAGTCAGCCAGTATATTAATATTTAAATCTCATTCTTTTTAGTAACTATCTAATATAGACTCCTCATCATTTGTTCAATTACCTCATCAATAGATGTCTACAATACTAAATATGTCCAATCTATCAAAACAAGCTGACTAGGTATCATCTGACAAGATATCAATAGTAATGAAGTTCCTAAAATACAAAGCTTGTATGATTTTACTTACAGATGTAAATGTTGGGAGTTTCTACAATTTCTTTATATAGAATATGGACACAGTTATGCTGATCCCCCTAAGAAGGGCACCAAGTTTCCAATCTGATATTGCATCAGGTCTTCTACAAACCCATAAAAGATCAATGAAAGAGTAAAACTTTCTGTACCATTTCTCAGAGTTGACCTTCTGCACCCCGATTGAGCATTTTGGTTCGTTCGGGTGAGAAGTGAGCATCTCCCACGACTCAAGTTGATTGTTCATTGCTACGAGTCTGACCATTTCTTGTTAAGACGCTCCAGCAATCTGCATTGCTCTTCTTTTGTTACATGTGGGTCGAGATTGCGAAGGTTTGAAACGAAACTACTTGCCTCGTCCCGACGATTTAGTTTACAAAACCAATCTACTAAAGAGTTGTATGTGTTCTGATTGGGTTTACATCCATTCTTGATCATATACCTCACCACGTCGATCGCCTCTATGAACATCGAATCCGATGCATAGCTTGCAATGAAGGTATTATACGTAATTACATCAGGGATGAGCCCAAAGTCCTTCATTTCTGCAAATATCCGTGAGGCTTCTTTCATTCGACCATTTCGGCAGTAGGCGAAAATAACGGTGTTAAATGAAATGATATCAGGCTTCACTCCTTTCCCAATAATTTCCCTCAGGATATCCTCTGACTTCTCGAAGTGCTCAGTGCGGCTGTACATGTACATTAAGCTATTGTATGTTGTCAAGCTCGGAGTGAACCCACTATCCTTTATGAAGTTCAAAATTTCGTTCGTTTTTGAAACCATCCTCCTCCTACCATAAATAGAAACCATGGCATTTAGAGTTGTTATATCGGGCGAAAAACCTTGTTTCCTTAGTTCCAAGAAAGCACGTTCGGTCTCCGTAAGAAGATCACTTTTACTATAAACCAAAACCAGTGTCTTCAAAAGCACAGCTTGAGGTTCAATGATGCCGGAATAGATCTCCTCAGCAAGTGCAGACATTCGCTCGACCTCTTTGCCGTTAGCATAAGCATGAAGTAAAGAACAATATGTTAACTCATTAGGTTTACACCTACCATCCTTCATTTCGGCAAGTACTTTCTCCGATTGCTCCCAAAGGCCTCCCCGAGCCAAGGCTGCCAAAACAGCATTGTAAGTAGAAAGATCGGGAGTCACCCCGGCATCCAACATTCTTCTATAGATAGCCATTGCTTGATCGAAAGAACCACACCTGCTATAGGCACTAATAAGAGTGTTAAAAGTGTCCCTCTCAGGGACAAAACCTGCCCTCTTCATCTCTTTGAATACTCCGGAGACTTCAGAATCCATCCCATTTTGCCCAAACACTGCCAAAAGAGTGTTCCAAGTAACAATATCAGGCACACACTCACATATCTTAATTTCTTCAAAAACCTTCATCATCTCCACAAAATTACCCCTGTTACCGTGCATCTTAATCAGCGCATTGAAGGTACATATATTCGCTTGGCACCCTGCAACTCTCATCTCCTCGAACACTCTCATCGCATAATCATCCTTACCCGTCTTCTCAAAACCAGACAACAATGTGGTGTAAGTAAAAACATCAGGTTTAATCCCCTTCTCCACCATTTGTGTTTTTAGCTCCATAGCTTCATCTAACAAACCATCCCGCGCATAAGCTGATATCAATGAATTGTAAGTGACAATACTAGGTGCAAACCCGCTCGCTTCCATCTCCTTCAAAACCTCCATGGCTTCCTTAGGCCGCCGGGACTTTCCGTACACATCCAACAACGCATTGTAAGTAACCTTATCAGGACTAAACCCAGCTGCTTTCATCTCCTCAAAAACCTCTGCAGCTTCTTCATACAACGACCCCCGACGACAACTACTAATAAGCGTATTATATGTATACAAATCCGGGTCAACCCCAGAATTCTTCATACTATCAACAAGAGCAGCAATCTTACTCCAAGGCATTCCCATTTTCCCATAGACATTCAAAATAACATTATAAGTAATCAAAGTTGGTCTACAGCCTTCTTCTTCAAGTTTCTTAAACACCATCACAGCTTCTCTATACCTCCCATTACTAGCATAAGCAGTTATCAAAGAAGTATATGCATAAATATCAATATTTACCCCATCATTTCGAAGCTCATGAAGCAAAGAAGCCGCAAAAGAAGCCCGACCCTCTTTACCAAGTACACTAATAATCACAGCAATCACAGAGCTACTCAAAATAGATGCAAAATCCTCCCGATTACGAAAAAAATCAAACACGCGCAAGGCTAATTCATTCTTCTTGTTAAACACCAAGCCCTTGATTATCCCCAAAATGTCGAAGGAAACAGACTCGGAGGTGAAATTAAGTCCTTCAGGACTGGCTTGATTATCCCCAAATTGAAGTAAAATCTCATTCAATGAAGAGGAATCGAATTCCGGGTTGAGTAAAGAATCGAGAATTTGCTGACCTCGAGTAGAGAGACGGTGGTGCGACCATGGCTTCCCGCGGTTGGGGTCGCGGGAGCGGCCGATTCGGGTGCGGGTTCTGAAAGTGGGTTTGGGGAGATAGGGTTGAGTGGAAGAGGGGTGTTGGTGGGGAAGGAGATCTTGGAGAAGAGGGGCTATGGGGGATGATGAGGAAGAGAACGGCGGCTGGGGGGGCGGAGGAAAGGTCAGTGGCGGCGTCGGAGAAGAGGGTGAAGGGGGGTGGTGGTGGAAGACGGGAAAGAGGGGTTTGGAGGGCGGTGGATTAGGGAGGAGGAGGGGAAGAGCAACCTTGTCCGCCATTTTTGGCCACTGTGGAGCTTTGTGGGGTTGAGGATTTTGGAGTGGAGGTTTAAGTAAAGTTGTGGTTCTGTCTTGATTTTGAAGATGATGATATTTTAGCTATATATATATATACACACACACGCACACATCTTTAAAACCATTGTCAAAAAAAAAAAAAAAAAAAAAAAAAAAAAAAAAAAAAAAAAAAAAAAAAAAAAAAAAAAAAAAAGTAAGAAGAAAAACTAATTATCTAAATAGTGTAATTTTAGGAATTTTTTTTTTTTAAATAGCAAAATATCATGCTATATCTACAATAGACGCGCTAGACTAGTAGTCAGATGAACTGGACAATAAAATTTTATTATATTTATAAAAATCATTTTTTATAATTATTTAAATAGATACTAATTTAGTTATTTGTAGTTTTTATCCCCCAATACAAAAAATGAACATATGTTTTAGTGCTTAGGTCAATTCTTTTAATTTGGTCGTAATTAGTTTAAAATTTTAATTCCATTACTCATGTTATGATATGTGTTTTAAATTAGTTGTTATTTATCGGTCAATTAACGATTAAAGAAGTTATATTCCAACCTAATAATTATGTCATTGTTTTAATTATAGTATTAAATTTTAATCGACTTGTCAATATCTCCACATTTTCATAGATTAAACATCGACATTTACATTATATGATAAAATAAATTCATAATATATAAAAAATAATCAACAGATTGCTAATATGAATAGAATATGAGTATTAAATATTTCAACATTTAAAAGATGCAAAATAATTATTAAGAAATTTAAATGTTTTTGTTTTTGTTTTTTTTATAATTTTTCTAGAAATATCTTTTAACATTGACATTTGATCAGTATTTCCATTTAACATTTTTGTAAAATTCGAACATCGACATTACCAACATTTGTTGGATCGGTATGGCAACCCTAGAGGGTTGAATAGGGTTTAATTAAAATTTTTCTTAAAGTATGCTCAATTTGATCTAATTAGATTTTCTAAAATTAAATTAATAAAAACTCTAATTTATGCTAAATAAAAAAATTGATAAAAATTATATAACAATATACTCAATCAATCTCAACCAACAAAATCAAGAAATTAAAGTTAAATACAAAAATAACTAGAAAAGAGATTAAAAAAAAAATGGTTCGATCAAACACGATTTACATCCACTTTCCCAAACACCTCTTGGGACTTCGATTAGAAAATCTTCTTTGATTCTTTCCACGGATGAGAGTCAAACCGCTACCTTGCTCATTTTACAGGTTCAAGAGCAAACCCGATCCTTTCTACGGGTTAGGATCCAATCGTTACAATGTTTTGAAGCCTTAAATCATACAATAAAACTCTCTAAAAAGAGTGGGTATATAAGTTTGAAAAGAAAGAAAATTGGAAGTTTGTAGAGAGAGTAACCATGTTTTTTTTTTTTTTTTTTTTGGCTAATTTTGAGGATTGTAAAATGTGAAAAGTTGAAATAATTTTAGAGAAAATAAGTATAGAAAGAGAGAGAAGTGGGATAAAAAGTGGATTTTAATTTGAGTCATTAGATTGTTCAAGAAGTTAAATCGAATGGTGAAGATTTAAACTCAATTAGCCGTTAGACACAAACAAAATATAATATAATATATATATCTTTTAAAATCATTTCTTTTAAAACCCAACAAAAAAAACAAGAGCCCACAATTTATAAAAAAAAAAACTAGGCATTAGACGCAAACGTGAAATAATATTAAATTTATTTTTTTAAAAAAAAATCATTTTCCTTTTTTTTTAATTTAACAAAATCATTTTTTTTTCATAAAATCAATTTTTTTTAATTCTCTTTTCTCTATATAAAAACTAAAATCTACCAATTGCAATTTTTAGTCCCCTGTGCCATTCATTCTATAGTTCTAAGTGGCACTCTCTAATTGGTCCAATTTGATGATTAATTCGTCACGTCACCATCTCAGGTATTTTTCGTTACACTTCTTTTGGTCATATCTTTTTTCATCTGAACTCTGATTTGAGTGATTCAAAAGGCATCAAAATCGTTGTTTTGAGCTCTATGCTATGGAATATTAAAAATAATAAAATTATTAGTAAATAAAATTAGGTTTGTTATCATCAAATATTAATTAATTAATTAATCAAAATTAATTAATTTTAGATTAAGGGCCAAAAAGTCAATAATCTCTCCCATTTTGATAATGACAAACTATATAAGAAAAATAACTTGAAATACACATAATTATAGCAACAAATGTGATCAATAAATAATTTTAATATCAAGTATACCTATCACCACAAAGATCATGCTTGAAATTCATTCAAAAGAATTAACTTCTCCCCTTTAATTAATTCTCCCTTTTAAATTATACATTCAATAGAAACAATCATAACACATTTTTTTTATACTTCTCCCTCTTTGAAATCATAAAAAAGTACAATAAACATATAAGTGTTCCCCCTAAGAATATGACATACAAAGATTCTAATTTTCCCCCTATCAATATGCATTATATAATAGTATTAAGTAAGTTAGAAAATCAAAATGCATCGCAATGAATAATACCAAGCTTAAGCATTTTTTGCAAAAACTTTCTTCATTCAAAGGCTTGGTAAAAATATCTACTAATTGATTAGTAGAGCTTACAAATTCAAGAATAATATTACAATTTTGCACATGCTCTCTAATAAAATGATGCCTAATATCAATATGCTTAGTCCTAGAATGATTGATAGGATTCTTAGTCAAATTAATAGCACTAGTATTATCACAAAATATGGGCACACTATCAAACTTTAATCCAAAATCACAAAGAGTTTGTTTCATCCAAAGAATGTGTGCACAACAACTAGCAACCGCACTATATTCCATTTCGGTAGTGAATAGAGCAACCAAATTTTGCTTTTTACTATACCAAGATAATAAGGAACTACCAAGAAATTGGCAAGTCCCACTAGTACTCTTACGGTCAAGTAAAATACAACAAAATCCACATCAGAACACTCAACCAAATTAAATTCAACATTTCTAGGATACCACAAGCCTATATTAATAGTTCCAAGAAAATATTTAAATATTCTTTTAACGGCATACAAATGTGATTCCTTAGGACAAGATTGAAATCTAGCACATCAACATATACTAAACATGATATCGGGTCTACTAGCGGTTAAATAAAGTAAAGATCCAATCATACCTCGATAAGTCTTTATGTCCACGCATTTACCTTTTTCATCTTTGTCAAGCTTAGTGGTAGTGCTCATAGGAGTTTTTGCAATTTTACCTTCATAGAATTTGAACCTCTTGAGCAAACTCTTATGTATTTTTCTTGACTTACGAAGATACCATCATTGAGTTGTTTGATTTAGAGTCCAAGAAAGAAACTAAGTTCTCCCATCATACTCATCTTAAATTCACTATGCATATAATTAGAAAATTCTTCACACAAAGATGGATTAGTTTAATCAAATATAATATCATCAACATATATTTGCACTATAAGCATATCATTATCCTTAACCATAATAAAGAGAGTAGTATCAATTTTCCCATTTTAAAGTCATTCTCAAGTAAAAAGTTGCTAAGTCTACCATATCAAGCTCTTGGGGCTTGTTTTAAGCCACAAAGAGCATTTTTTAACTTATAAACATGATTAGGCAAATCAAAACTTTCAAAACCCGAAGATTGTTCTACATAAACTTCCTCCATAATATAACCATTTAAAAAGGCACTCTTCAAATCCATTTGATACGAAATGAAATTCTTATATAAGGCAAAAACAAGCAACATTCTAATAGCTTATAATCTAGCAACAAGTACAAAAGTTTTTTCATAATCTATACATTCTTCTTGACAATAACCTTGAGCTACAAATCTAGTTTTATTCTAATGATATTTCCATTTTCATTCATTCTATTTCTAAATACCCATTTAATTCCAATTATAGATGCATTAGAAGGCCTAGGGACTAATTCCCAAACTTTGTTCCTTTCAAATTGATTTAATTCTTCTTGTATAGCTAAAATCCAAAACTTATCACATTTAGCATCTTTAAAACTTTTAGATTCAATTTGAGAAACAAAAGCAAGATTACTAAATAAATTAAGAGAAGAGTGAGTTTTCACACCTTGTTCGGAATCACCAAAAATCAAACCCTGGGATGGGATGTAGCATATCTCCACACTTTAAGCATGGATGAAGAATTATCTTCCTTCTTTTTATTGATGCTCACTTCTTGCATA